>NW_025535430.1:0-93098 GCF_020615455.1 Coregonus clupeaformis | reverse complement strand
GCAGGTTGTAGGGCGGCCGGCCGTCACAAGTCGCAAGATTTCATCTGGAGAGAGAGGGGAGAATGAAGTCAAAGCATAGGGTAGGGCAGTGTGAGCAGGACCAGCAGTGTCATTTGACTTAACAAACGAGGATCGGATTTCGTCAACCTTCTTTTCAAAATGGATTCAGCAGGGAGGTGAAGGTGGTAAAGAGCTTCCTAGGGTTAGAGGCAGATGCTTGGAATTTAGAGTGGTAGAAAGTGGCTTTAGCAGCAGAAACAGAGGAAGAAAATGTAGAGAGGAGGGAGTGAAAAGATGCCAAACCCGCAGGGGAGTCTAGTTTTCCTCCATTTCCGCTCGGCTGCCCGGAGCCCTGTTCTGTGAGCTCGCAATAAGTCGTCATGCCACGGAGCAGGAGGGGAGGACCGAGCCGGCCGGGAGGATAGGGGACATAGAGAGTCAAAGGATGCAGAAAGGGAGGAGAGGAGGGTTGAGGAGGCAGAATCAGGAGATTGGAGGGAGAAGGATTGAGCAGAGGGAAGAGATGATAGGATGGAGGAGGAGAGAGTAGCGGGAGAGAGAGAGCGAAGGTTGCGACGGCGCATTACCATCTGAGTAGGGGCAGAGTGAGTAGTGTTGGCGGAGAGCGAGAGAGAAAAGGATACAAAGTAGTGGTCAGAGACATGGAGGGGAGTTGCAGTGAGATTAGTAGAAGAACAGCATCTAGTAAAGATGAGGTCAAGCGTATTGTCTGCCTTGTGAGTAGGGGGGGGGACGGTGAGAGGGTGAGGTCAAAAGAGGAGAGGAGTGGAAAGAAGGAGGCAGAGAGAAATGCGTCAAAGGTTGACGTAGGGAGGTTAAAGTCACCCAGAACTGTGAGGGGTGAGCCATCCTCAGGAAAGGAACTTATCAAGGCGTCAAGCTCATTGATGAACTCTCCAAGGGAACCTGGAGGGCGATAAATGATAAGGATGTTAAGCTTGAATGGGCTAGTGACTGTGACAGCATGGAATTCAAATGAGGAGATAGACAGATGGGTCAGGGGAAAAAGAGAGAATGTCCACTTGGGAGAGATGAGGATTCCTGTGCCACCACCCCGCTGACCAGATGCTCTCGGGGTATGCAAGAACACATGGTCAGACGAGGAGAGAGCAGTAGGAGTAGCAGTGTTTTCAGTGGTAATCCATGTTTCCGTCAGCGCCAAGAAGTCGAGGGACTGGAGGGTAGCATAGGCTGAGATGAACTCTGCCTTGTTGGCCGCAGAACGGCAGTTCCAGATGCTGCCGGAGACCTGGAACTCCACGTGGGTCATGCGCGCAGGGACCACCAGGTTAGAGTGGCAGCAGCCACGCGGTGTGAGGCGTTTGTAAAGCCTGTGCGGAGAGGAGAGAACAGGGATAGACAGACGCATAGTTGACAGGCTACAGAAAATGGCTACAATAATGCAAAGGAGATCGGAATGAAATGAACTAAACATCTGGGAAAGCGAGAGAGCGGGGCCTCCTTCACTTACGTTTCACTGAAATATAACTCTCCCAACTTCCACCTCAGAAAGTTCCACCTCACTTTTTAAGAGATCTGTGCCTCAAGTGGGGGGTGCCAAGCATTTTTGGGGGCGGGCCCGGCCCCCTATGGCCCACCCATAGCGACGGGTGTGGTCCTCTTAAGCACATTATTTCAATATTTCCTAGCTCTGAATTGACGCAGGTTACAGTTTTGCAAAACTACTCGGTTAAAAATAAGAGCATGAATGACAATAAAGGTATGACTTGAATTATATGCATAATGATGTAGTAAACAACATCGCTCAGCGTGGGAACTTTTGGTGGGGGGGAAGTAGCCTTTATAAGTCTCCATGGCGGGTAAAGACCATCACTTCGTTGTCTTGTTGGGAATAGTAATAATTCGTGACAGTATGCATTGTATTAGTCTAAGAGTTGTTTTTCATTTTATTTCTCACATTAAACAGACATTTGAGAAGGATTTGAGAAGCGAATTGCTTGCAGTTGTACCTATGACGCACAGACACACTAAAGCTGTACAGTGTAGTTAGAAAAGTCAGTTTACATTATTTGCAGATGTGTTCCCTTTTATTTACAAATCGAAAAATGTAACATTTGAAATGAATGTGGCAGAACAGTTAAGCCAAGAGTTCCTGTGGGAGTCTTCTCCTTCAGTCTTTTTGCCTCCTATGCCTCGTTTCCCATTAGATGGGATTTTCCCAATGCCAACTTCACCTGAGACAGCCGCTATCCAGTGTCATGTGTTGCTGAATTACAGATCTCGCTATCCCAATGTCGCTGCTGTCCATTGTGCTGAAATATCCAATCTCGGCTATTTGCATACATAGGACCATCCACACTTGACACCACACACACAAGTTAATGCTTTTTCTCTCACACTCTTTTGAACATTGCACAACCTGCAACAAGACACTGAAACAACACTTAATTTTAAGTTTGTTTCTTTCTGAATAAAGATGAAATCAATGTGTGGAAGGAGATTGGACAATGTATAGGCATTCCCTATAGCTCTTTTTGACTGGAGCATGATCAGATTGCTTTGTTTGAGCCAGAATGGAAATTTGGTCTGAGAAACGACGCCCATTATAGCATGACTATTTCAGACAGAATTAACTTTATGTTATATGTAAAAATATAAATAAGGCAATGTTTATATGACCCCTTTCAAACAGTCACTTATTTATCACTTTCTTGCAGGTATATAGTGCATTCAGAAAGTATTCATACCCCTTAACTTATTCCACAGCCTGAATTCAAAATGGATTCAATTATAATATTTTCTCTCACGCAGCTACACACAATACCCCATAATGACAAATTGAAAACACGCTTTTGAAATTTCTGCAAATGTATTGGAAATTACATACAGAAATATCTCATTTACATAAGTATTCCCACCCCTGAGTCGATTAAAGCTGTGTCTTACTTGGTAAATCTCCAAGAGCTTTGCACAACTGGATTGTAAAATATATGCATCATACATTATATAGACAGCCATTTTTTTTTTGCCATAGGTTTTCAAGCCGAATTAAGTCAAAACTGTAACTAAGCCACTCAGAAACATTCAATGTCGTCTTGGTAAGCAACTCCAGTGAATATTTGGCCTTGTGTTTTAGGTTATTGTCCTGCTGAAGAGGGAATTTGTCTCCCAGTGTCTGTTGGAAAGCAGACTGAACCAGGTTTTCCTCTAGGAATCTGCCTGTACTTAGCTCTATGCCATTTATTTTTATCCTAAAAAAGTATCTAGTCCTTGCCATTGACATGGATACCCATAACATGATGCAGCCACCACCATGCTTGGAAATATGAAGAGTGGTACTCAGTGATGTGTTGTGTTGGATTTGCCCCAAACATTACGCTTTGTATTCAGGGCATAAAGTTCATTTCTTTGCCACATTATTTGCAGTTTTACTTTAGTGCCTTATTGCAAACACAATGCATGTACAGGTTTCCTTCTTTTACATTTACATTTTAGTCATTTAGCAGACGCTCTTATCCAGAGCGACTTACAGTTAGTGATTGCATACTCTGTCAATTAGGTTAGTATTTTGGAGTAACTACAATGTTGATGATTCATCCTCAGTTTTCTCCTATCAAAGCATTACACTTTCTAACTGTTTTAAAGTCACCATTGGCCTCATGGTGAAATCCCTGAGCGTTTTCCTTCCTCTCTGGCAGCTGAGTTAGGATGGACACCTGTATTTTTGTGGTGACTGGGTGTATTGATACACCATCCAAAGCGTAATTAATACCTTCACCATGCTCAAAGGAATATTCAATGTCTGCTTTATTTGTACCCATCTACCAAAAGGTGCCCTTCTTTGCGAGGCATTGGAAAACCTCCCTGATCTTCATGGTTGAATCTATGTTTGAAATTCACTGCTCGACTGAGGGACCTAATAGATAATTGCATGTGTGGGGTACAGAGATTATGTAGTCGTTCAAAAATCACTATTATTGCACACATAGTGAGTCCATCTAACTGATTATGTGACTTGTTAAGCACATTTTTACTCCTGAGCTTATATAGGCTTGCCATAACAAAGGGGTTGAAAACTAATTGATTAGATTACTAGATACTAGACTCTGTCAATATGTTTTTGGAAGTGGCTCTGCATTTCTTGCATACATATCATATTTATTTAAGGATTATGACGACTTTCTAAAAGGACAAAGCTGTTTCTGTGTGCTCCCTTGTCTCCACTGTCACCACATCCCTCGATGCGTGCAAACAGAGCATCTATATCAGGGATGGGCAACTCCAGTCCTCGGGACCTGATTGGTGTTACACTTTTTCCCCAGCCCCAGCTAACACGTTTCACTCTAATAATCAAGTACTCATGGGTTTCAGTTTAGAATGCAATAAGTTTAATCATCTGTGTTTGCTAGGGATGGGGAAAAAGTGTGACACCCCTCCGACCCCCAAGGACTGGAATTGTCCATCCCTGATCTATATGGTAGGACCAGTACCAGACCTGAATGAATGTGTCTGTTTTGAATATTCACGGAGACAGAATGATGTGGTTGATAGCAGAGACGTCATGTCCAAAGGGGGCACAGGGTCACTTGCCCCCTCAGATTTGTGATGTTTAAATGTGTCTTGTTATTTTTTCTCTGTCATACTACTAACCATGAGGTTGGCTTTAGCTAGCCCAGATAGGATCCCAATCTCCCCAGCTAATAACTACACTGAACAACAATATAAACGCAACATGTAAAGTGTTTGTCCCATGTTTCATGAGCTGAAATAAAAATCCCAGAAATGTTCCATTCGCACACAAAAAGCTTATTTCTCTCAAATTGTGTACACAAATTTGTTTACATCCCTGTAAGCGAGCATTTCTCCTTTGCCAAGATAATCCATCCACCTGACAAATATGGCATATCAAGAAGCTGATTAAACAGCATGATAATTACACAGGTGCACCTTGTGCTGAGGACAATAAAATGCCACTCTAAAATGTGCAGTTTTGTCACACAACACAATGCACAGATGTTTCAAGTTTTGAGGCAGCGTGCAATTGGCTTACGGACTGCAGGAATGTCCACCAGAGCTGTTGCCAGATACGTTTATGTTTATTTCTCAACCATAAGCCAAGGCGGCTTTAGAGAATTTGGCAGTACTTCTAACTGGCCTCACGACTTCAGACCACTTGTAAAGCAGCGTATGGGCGAGCTGTTGGCTGATGTCAATGTTGTGAATGCTCCATGGTGGCAGTGGGGTTATGGTATGGGCAGGCATAAGCTACGGACAATGAACACAATTGCATTTTATCGATGACAATTTGAATGCACAGAGATACCGTGGGATAGTGTACATGCACAAAGTGAGTTTGTAACATGTATATCATTCTTGCTTGTTGTTCTTTATAGTTACTACCATTGCCTATTGTAAGTTGCCTCTCTGTGTTTACTGTGTTGTGTAATACTCCGCAGGTAGCATTATGCCATTAATACAGCCCTTCCTTTGTTAATAGCGTTGTTGCTCTACTTGTGCTATCAGTTTTTGTGCATATTCATTACCCCTGTTATCTGTCCATTACAGGACCACTATCATTCCACTACCTTTCCATGTCCATTTCATCCGTGTGTGTCAATAAAGTATCCTTGAATGTAACTCTGAGGTTACCTTATTCCCCTCTTACCGGGGGAGGTGAAAGCGCAACCTGGTCTCAGAACATTTCGTATTATTCTGTATGTACAAAGCTGTGATCAAGTCAAAGGGTGGCTACTTTGAAGAATCTCAAATCTCAAATATATTTTGATATGTGTTACACGTTTTTGGTTACTTCATGATGCCATATGTGTTATTTAATAGTTTTGATTTCTTCACTATTATTCTACAATGTAGAAAATACACAAGACACAGAGGAGGAGAAACTATCCAACACCCTGGGAGAGAGAACGAGTGACCTCAATCGAACTCACAGCCAGAAAGATGGGTTAGATACAGGAGAGGAAGAGTTACCCTGGATGCCATCACACCTGCTCCTGTGAGCAAGGAATGAGAGGGGAGGCTGAGCAAGAGGTCATAGTGATAGTGATTCACACCCAGAGAGAGACAGAAAACCCATACAACCTCTTGGCTGAGATTAACCACACAGAGGTGGAGGCAGAGGGCCTTCAGGGCTAGCCAGTCAGCCTTCCTGCTCTGATCCTCAAGTCAATTGTAGTTGACCTCATTCCGTCAGTAGAGGATGCCTGGTTGTTTTTTAAAAGTGCGTTCCTCTCCATCTTAAATAAGCATGCCCCATTCAAAACATTCGGAACTAAGAACAGATATAGCCCCTGGTTCACCCCAGACTTGACTGCCCTTGACCAGCACAAAAACATCCTGTGGCGTACTGCATTAGCATCGAACAGCCCCCGCGATATGCAACTTTTCAGGGAAGTCAGGAACAAATATACACAATCAGTTAGGAAAGCAAAAGGCTAGCTTTTTCAAACAGAAATTTGCATCATGTAGCACTAACTCCAAAAAGTTTTGGGACACTGTAAAGTCCATGGAGAATAAGAGCACCTCCTCCCAGCTACCCACTGCACTGAGGCTAGGAAACACTGTCACCACCGATAAATCTACTATAATCGAGAATTTCAATAAGCATTTTGCTACGGCTGGCCATCCTTTCCAACTGGCTACCCCTACCCCAGCCACCAGCTCTGCACCCTCCGCTGCAACTTGCCCATGCCCCCCCCACCCCCCGGCTTCTCCTTTACTGAAATTCAGATAGCTGATGTTCTGAAAGAGCTGCAAAATCTGGACCCCTACAAATCAGCTGGGCTAGACAATCTAGACCCTTTCTTTCTAAAATTAGACGCAGAAATTGTAGCAACCCCTGTTACTAGCCTGTTCAAACTCTCTTTCGTATCTTCTGAGATCCCCAGAGATTGGAAAGCTGCCGCAGTCATCCCCCCTCTTCAAAGGGGGGTGACACTCTACATCCAAACTGTTACAAACCTACATCCATCCTGCCCTGTCTTTCGAAAGTATTTGAAAGCCAAGTTAACAAACAGATCACCGACCATTTCGAATCCCACCGTACCTTCTCCGCTATGCAATCTGGTTTCCGAGCTGGTCATGGGTGCACCTCAGCCAAGCTCAAGGTCCTAAATGATATTATAACCGCGATCGATAAAAGACAGTACTGTGCAGCATTCTTCATCGACCTGGCCAAGGCTTTCGACTCTGTCAATCACCGCATTCTTATTGGCAGACAAATAGCCTTGGTTTCTCAAATGACTGCCTCGCCTGGTTCAACTACTACTTCTCAGATAGAGTTCAATGAGTCAAATCGGAGGGCCTGTTGTCTGGACCTCTGGCAGTCTCTATGGGGGTGCCACAGGGTTCAATTCTCGGCCGACTCTGTCCTCTGTGTATATCAATGATGTCGCTCTTGCTACTGGTGACTCTCAGATCCACCACTACGCAGACGACACCATTTTGTATACATATGGCCCTTCATTGGACACTGTGTTAACAAACCTCCAAATGATCTTCAATGCCATACAACACTCCTTCCGTATCCTCCAACTGCTCTTAAACGCTATTAAAACTTAATGCATGCTCTTCAATCGAACGCTGCTTGCACCCGCCCGCCCAACTAGAATCACTACTCTCGGCAGGTCTGACTTAGAATATGTGGACAACTACAAATACCTAGGTGTCTAGTTAGACCGTAAATTCTCCTTCTAGACTCACATTACGCATCTCCAATCCAAAGTTAAATCTAGAAGTGGCTTCTTATTTCACAACAAAGCCTCCTTCACTCATGCTGCCAAACATGCCCTCGTAAACTGACTATCCTACCGATCCTTGACTTCGGCGATATTATTTACAAAATAGCCTCCAACACTCTACTCAGCTAATTGGATGTAGTCTATCACAGTGCCATCCATTTTGTCAACAAAGCCCAATATACTACCTACCATTGTGACCTGTACGCTTTCGTTGGTTGGCCCTCACTACATATTTGTCGCCAATCCCACTGGCTCCAGGTCATCTATCCCCGCCTTATCTGAAGTCATTGGTCACCATAGCAACACCCACCCGTGGTATGCGCTCCTGCAGGTATATCACACCTCCTTTGGCCACCATTCCTTCCAGTTCTCTCCTGCTAATGACTGGAAAGAACTGCAAAAATCTCTGAAGCTGGAGACTCTTATCTCCCTCACTAACTTTAAGCATCAGTTGTCAGAGCAGCTTACCGATCACTGCACCTGTACACAGCCCATCTGTAATTAGCCCACCCAACTACCTCATCCCCATATTGTTATTTATTTTGCTAATTTGCACCCCAGTATCTCTACTTGAACATCATCTTCTGCACATCTATCACTCCAGTGTTAATACTAAATGTATTGCCTTACCTCCATAACTTATTACATTTGCAAACACTGTATATAGATTTTCTATTGTGTTATTGACTGTATGTTTTGTTTATCTCATGTGTAACTCTGTGTTGTTGTTGTTTTTATCGCACTGCTTTGCTTTATCTTGGCCAGGTCGCAGTTGTAAATGACAACTTGTTCTCAACTGGCCTACCTGGTTATATAAAGTTGAAATAAAAAAATAAAAATAAATGTTTAATTCATATTCATTAAAGATATTTAGTCAAGACTTGAAAAGTGCCATTTATTTCAAATGATAATTATTCAGTGTCTGCAACCCTCAAGAACCAGGGTGAGTCTGGCTCCCCATTTTACTGGGCAAACACAACTTGCATATGGTCATAGACTAGGCCAAAACGTTAATCTTTTAACCTTGCTTAAATAAAACAATGCATTTTTAATAGTGAGAAAGAGTTGCGCTTTTCCTTTTATATTATGATTAAGGTTTTTGGTTGCACCTCGACTCAAAGTTGGTTGAGCGCCCTCCACTTTTTTGTCAAATAACACATAAAAAAAAATGTAATAAGTAAATTATTAAAAGCATTAAAATTGGGATTGGGATGTTTCCCACTTATTTACACAACGTACTCCACAAAGTTTAGAGAAATGTTCTGAAATTAATTAAGAATTAAACAGAAGAAAATCAGAATTGAAGGCAACTATAATGCAAAAAAAAATAATTTTAATGGTTCAATCCTGTTTCTGGTCTAATGAATAATTAATATTGTTCCTCCTCTTCCTTGTGGCAAGCGCAGCAGCACACTGCCCTCCAAAGCCTGCAAAAAAACGCCGGACTGCCCCTTTCCTCGCCCTGCATGGAACATCTAGGGTCACGTCCTTGGTGACGTGTGGGGTGACGTCCAGGGTGACCACAGCAACATCCTCTGGAAAGGGACAAAAGCGGGACAGAATGTAAATAAATGCAATCCGAAGGTTCTAAACACTGGCCAGTTGAATTGGATCTTTTATTTCAGCTCATGAAACATGGGACCAACACTTTACATGTTATCATGACAAATGGCACCTGTCAGAGTGCTTTCTATAAGTCTTGCTCACCTGCTTGGATGTCAGATGGCAGAGTGGCGGAGACGGCCACCATGAGAGGCTTTTCTTCAGGTGTGACGTCCACAACCTCCAAGAGTGAAGAAGCCGGATATGCATCTGTGTTAGGGGTGAGGTCCAAAACCTCCAGCTGAGAACAAGCTGGGTCTGCATCTGTGTTAGGGGTGATGTCCACAACCTTCAGGTGGGTAGAAGCCGGGTCTGCCTCTGTGTAAGGGGTGATGTCCACAACTTCCAAGTGGGAAGAGACGGGTTCTGCCTCTGTGTTAGGTGTGACGAACACAATCTCCAAGTGGGAAGAGACGGGTTCTGCCACTTTGTTAGGGGTGATTTCCACAACCTCCAGGTGAGAAGAAGCCGGGTCTACCTCTGTATTAGGGGTGATGTCCACAACCTTACGGTGGGAAGAAGATGGGTTTGCCTCTTTGTTAGGGGTGAGGTCCAACACCTCCAGGTGAGAAGAAGCCGGGTCTGCCTCTGTGTTAGGGGTGATGTCGTCAACCTCCAGGTGGTAAGATACCGGGTCTGCCTCTGTGCTACGGCTTTTGTAAACAACCTCCAGGTGGGAAGAAGCCAGGTCTGCCTCTGTGTTAGGGGTGATGTCCACAACCTCTAGGTGGAAAGAAGCCGGGTCTGCCTCTGTGTTAGGGGTGATGTCCACAACCTCCAGGTGAGAAGAAGCCGAGTCTGTCTCTGTATTAGGGGTGATGTCCACAACCTCCAGGTGAGAAGAAGCCGAGTCTGCCTCTGTGTTAAGGGTGAAGTCCACAACCTCCAGGTGAGAAGAAGCCGGATCTGCCTCTGTTTTAGGGGTGATGTCCACAACCACTAGGTGGGAAGAAGCCGGGTGTGCCTCTGTGTTAGGTGTGATGTCCACAACCACTAGGTGGGAAGATGCCAGGTCTGACTCTGTGTTAAGGGTGATGTCCACAACCATCAGGTGGGAAGAATCCGGGTGTGCCTCTGTGATAGGGGTGATGTCCATAACCACTATGTGGGAAGAAGCCAGGACTGCCTCTCTGCTACGGGTGATGTCAACAACCTCTAGGTGGGGAGAAGCTGGGTCAAACTCTGTGTTAGGGGTGATTCCCTCAACCTCCAGGTGTGCAGAAGCCAGGTCTTTCTCTGTGTTAGGGATGATTTCCATAACCTCCAGGTGGGAAGAAGATGGGTCTGCCTCTGTGTTAGGGGTGATGTCCACAACCTCCAGGTAGGAAGTTGCTGGGTCTGCCTCTGTGATAGGGGACATGTCCACAAGCTCCAGGTGGAAAGAAGCCGGGTCTGCCTCTGTGTTAGGGATGATGTCCACAACCTCCAGGTGGGAAGAAGCTGGCTCTGCCTCTGTGTTAGGGGTGATGTCCACAACCTTCAGGTGGGAAGAAGCCGTGTCTGCCTCTTTGTTAGGGGTGATGTCCACAACCTCCAGGTGGGAAGAAGCCAGGTGAGCCTCTTTGTTAGGGGTGATGTCCACAACCTCTAGGTGAGAAGAAGTCGGGTCTGCCTCTGTGTTAGGGGTGATGTCCTCAACATCCAGGTGGTAAGATACCGGGTCTGCCTCTGTGTTAGGGGGATGTCCACAACCTCCAGGTGAGAAGAAGCTGAGTCTGCCTCTGTGTTAGGGGTGATGTCCACAACCTCCAGGTGAGAAGAAGACGGATCTGCCTCTGTGTTAGGGGTGATGTCCACAACCTCCAGGTGAGAAGAAGCCGAGTCTGCCTCTGTGTTTAGGGGTGATGTCCACAACCTCCAGGTGGGAAGAAGCAGGGTCTGCCTCTGTGTTATGGGGGATTTCCACAACCTCCAGGTGGGAATAAGCCTGGTCTGCATCTGTGTTAGGGGTGACAATTAAAATCCTGATTGGCTCTACTACTACAAGGCACCAGGATGCCATGACAAAAGGCATCTGTCAGAGTGCTCTCTATGAGTGCTACTCACCTGCTTGGATGTCAGCTGGTAGTGTGGCGGAGACGGCCACCACTAGGACAGGGGGAACTGGCAGGGTGTCTGCAGTAGGCTGGAAGTAGCTCTTCACCTCGTCCGCCACAAAGGCACAGACAGAGCTCATAAAAAAGGGGGGTATTGATGTCATCCAGGGAGAAGGACTGGCTGATTCTCCCGAGGATCGACCTCACAGAGTCAAAAGCAGCAGCCCGGGAGAAAGGGGTGTGAGGAGAAGAGGCCTTCAACATGCTGGAGAGCTTCTCCCCTACGGCCACCACCATACTCACAGCCATCCCGCTTAGGAGGATGGGGTGATCTGAATGGCCTTCCTCTGGCTGAAGCCACAGGGCCAGGAGGATCCTGGGCACCAGCTCCACCACCACCTGGGATGGGCTGAGCAGGTTGCTACAGGGCTCATTGGACAGCTTTTCCAGAATGCTCCTCACAGCTCTCTCCACGATGCTGTGGACCTTAGGGTCGCTGAAATCAACAAAAAGCAGCAGAGAAAGCTAAACAATGTGCAATGTTCACACAGAAAACAGTGCATTAGTTTCTTTCTGCATAGCTCCAGATGTGTAGATGAATGGAGCAAGCCGTATACAGGGCAGTACATGGAACTCACATGTCAGCGCCAGCTAGTGAGGTGGGGTGCATAGACCGGCGGAGCTTGCAGACAGCCTTGTGCTCCATGTCAATCATTTTTAGGCAGGTGTTTACTTCCCAGGTCTGCCGTAGGAAACAGGAAGTCCCATTAGTGTAATTTCACAACAGATATATTCGGCTGTACTAACTAGTTGTTGAAAGGCTAGAAAAGAGCTCACTGACTGATAGTCTAAGTCTCTAACTCTCATTATCTTACCAGCCGAGCGAGTTCGTTCCCCTCCTCCAGGGTTTCCTTCCACACCCTTCAAATATAACACAAAGCATTTCAACTTTCCTGGCTTCCTTTTTTTTGTTGTTTATTTTACCCACACCTCCTGGAGTGCTGCTGGTGACAGAGAATGGCAGTGAAGGTGAGAGCTGACGTGGTACTCACCTCTCCCTAAGGGATTTTTTGCCCTGAGACACCAGCCAGTCGCTCATGTGCTCCATGGTGACATGGGGCGAGACCTGGCCTCGACTCTGGAGCAGCAGATAGTGGACCATGAGCTTCTTCTGCAAGATGAGGTAAGGTGTGAGACCGTGCCACTAAAGACCATATAATGTGCTTTCAGAAGGGCCTCTCGCAACATTTCACAACTGCTCATGTCTCACAATTTGCAAGTGATATTAAAAACTCTTATGACCATCTTCTCTAAACTGTCTTGAAAGAAAACTCTTGTTTTGGGATTAAATCTATCTATTTTTTTCTTTGGTTACTGTTTTTGTGGGATGAATCTTACCTGTTTATTGTAATATACTTCCTCCCAGCAGGCCTGCAGAGTCTGAAAATAAAGGCTGCTCCTACAGAATTCCTTTGAAGATAATTAAAATAATTATGCTTTATTAGGTACATTATGCACAGGCATTTACAGTATGCTAAAAGGAATATCTCCTAAGATTACCTTAGTGGGACCATAAGTGAACTCAGGAATGCTCCCAACCCTATCCATGGTCAGAGGGGGACGAAATGCAGCGCTATAGATATACGGGATGCTCTAGAGATAACAGGAATTACTTAAAGTCGCGAATGATCAATGCCTGTGGAGTCGTCCAATATGCTGCGCTGAGAATTGAGTTGTAGGCGATATTTGGTTATGTTTGGCGCAATATACATGTTTACATTCTATTTGCCATGGAGAAACTGAGTTTCTAGAACCTGTTTTCTTCTATGTCTTTATTTCGTGAAAGATTAAGCTCTTTATTTTGTCATAATGTGTATATGAGGACGTTGGAGCCCGTTCCGATTCATGACGCGGTTATCCAGGTGCATGTTGCATAGACCTACTAATCCATCCTTGGCTTACAAGTTAAATTAAATTAGTATATATGCCTATACAAATCTATTGACCACATCCATTTAAATCAATGATTGTCAATTGAAAATGTGGTTGTTGTGTTATCCTGTTGTGCGTGTCAGGGGTCCTCTTAAGCACGTTATTCCAATATTTCCTAGCTCTGAATTGACGCAGGTTACACTTTTGCAAAACTACTCAGTTAAAAACAAGAGCATGAATGACAATAAAGGTATGACTTGAATAAATGTGTAGTAGTGTGATGTTGTTCCCCTATATTATGCACCAAATTGCACACAAGGACAGTTCAAGTAGGCCATGTCAAGAGGGGATGTTAATAAGTTAATAATAATAATAATAATAATAATAATTCAATGTGGTTTCTTTATTTAATTACAGCTGCATAGCTAATGTTATTTTTTGGTGTACAAACATTTTTATCTATCTATATTGTAAATACACCTAATTGTAAAAGTTTTCAATATTTTGGTTTGGTCCATCGCGGGTTATCTGTATTTATGTACCCTCTTATTGTTCTCTTTTGCCTGACCTTCAACTAGCAAGGTATGTTGTCCTTGGCGCCGTAATTTGTTAATATAAAACTATGGTAAAGTTACACAAAGTGCTGTTACGCAACTATAGGTTTTGTTACGGGAGTATTTGGGGCAGTGTTTGAGTGAGTTTCTATGTGCTCACGCAGGTGCCCGAGAGCTGTGGCTGCACCAAGGGCTAAGCTATTGTGTGTTGTCTCTTCGTGTGCAGGTATGTCTTTTATTTTGTCAGAATTATGTTGTATATCATTTTACTTGTATTGTATAGTGTGTTGTTAGGCACTGAATGTGTGCATGCAGCACCTGTTCTCTTTGCCTGACCTTCAACTAGCAAGATGCCCGAGAGCTGTGGCTGCACCAAGAGCTAACATATTGTGTGTTGTCTCTTCGTGTGCAGGTCGAATAAAAATTATCCAACCGTCAGAATTCCAGTTGTGGCAGTGTCCTAATTAAAAGTACACAACGCAGAACGAACCACGCTACAAACTGGTGCAGTGACCTGCCGACTGGTCAGCTCAAGCCGACCGCCGGAGCTGTGCATGTGGATGAGGTGCAGGACCTGCGCATGCGAATTTGTTGATGGTTTACTGTAAGTTAATATATACTGTAAACAGTGAAAGTGAATGTAGCAAATTCATTAGATACAGGTATTCGTGCTTATTTGTATGTTTTGAATGAATTTGTTTATTGCCATAATTTTTTTGGGGGGTCTTTGAATGCACTAAATTACATTGTATTTTAGTGCTCTGTTGAGCCATGGAAGATTCTTTAGTCCATAAGATGTGTTATGCTGGGGATTTTAGTGTGGGTAGAGGGAGGGGTGTCCTTCCATTTACACCAATTGTACAGTCAGCTCCTGGGAGTAGAGCGTTTGCTAGTCCTGAGTTTGCAAGCACTGGGAGGGGGTAGGCTGTTTATTCCACCTGACCAGGGTATCCCACCTCTGTCTTTTGATGTACCATCATCCACAGTACTCGGTGATAATGGGACGCCTCCGAGTCAGCTTAGTGACCTTATTAAGCAGATTGGTTCAGAGATAGCAGAATCTATCAGAGCGAGTTTACTGCAGCCTGGGGTTTCTAGTCTTTCTCCTCCCCGTCCCCCCTCACCAACCCCAGCAGTTTCCCCTGCCTGAGCAGTGTGGGTCAACCTTTATTGATGCGTCCAAGCTGAATCTGGTTGTGAAGTCAGATGTTAGTGCTCCACCTCTTTTTAGGGGTGATGGCTCAGATAAGTACTCTGTCCTGGAGTGGGAGGAGTTAATGGGAGTCTACCTAGAGAAGAGGGGTTACACTGGGTCTGGGAATGTTGGGGAGGTGATGTCTAGGCTCATGGGGAGGGCACGGGATGTGACCAAAGTCTGGATGCGTAACAACCTTGTTGTCACAGATGTTAAGGCGGTGTTCAGTGTTTTCAAGCAACACTTTGGGGATACTGTCTGCTCAGGTATGCCATTAGCTGATTTCTATTCAATCAAACCATATGCTAATGAATGTCCAATAGATTTCTGGATTAGGCTTAACAAAGCTGCAGAGGCAGCCGAACAGTACCTTGTGAGTGAGGGCAGGACCTTACCCAATCAGTGCTCAGAGTTGGCAGTCATGTTTGTACGCAACTGTCCTGATAAAGAGTTGGCCCAAGTGTTCAAGAGCAAACCCATTCGTGACTGGACAGCCAGTGAGGTACAGGATCGGTTGGATGAACTGTTAAGGGAACGTAAAGCATGTAGAACACAACTTTCACAGCAGGTGGCTGCCGTTTTTGACTGCCCTCAGGAGGGAGTGAGTCCTGTGAAAATACCTAATGTGTCATCTTTTTCTCAATGTGGCCGTGAACCAGACCAGGCACCATCTGTATCTGAGGGTGGGACATTAAAGAAAGTTTTGACTTTGTTAGAGAAGGCTCTGGTCAGCAATACTCAGCAATACTCAGTCTGTGAGTGGCACAGTGGTCTAAGGCTGTGCCACTAGAGATCCTGGTTCGAATCCAGGCTCTGTCGTAGCCGGGAGACCCATGGGGCGGTGCACAATTGGCCCAGCGTCGTCTAGGGTAGGGGAGGGAATGGCTGGCAGGGGATGTAGCTCAGTTCGTAGAGCATGGCGTTTGCAACGCCAGGGTTGTGGGTTCGATTCCCATGGGGGGTATGAAAAAAAAAAAGTAATGTATGCGCTAACTGTAAGTCGCTCTGGATAAGAGCATCTGTTAAATGACTTAAAAATGTTAAATGTAGAGGGCCCCGTAAACAGTTCCACAAACGTCAGCGTGAGTGCGCTGTCTGTGGAAGCACTAATCACTGGACCAAAGCTCACTGTCAGATGCACCAGCTGTGCTTCAAGTGCTTCTCTCCGGGCCACATGAGCTTTGACTGTAGTGAGGCTGGGCAGCGACAGAGCCCTGGATGTGGACAGACTGGCAGGTCTCAGGAAAACTAGAAAGCCTCCGTTCTGAGGAGGGCAATGTGGGGCATTCTTATTTTTCCTCCACTGATGATGATATCCAATCTGTTTATTCTTACTTTTGTGAGTCAGTACCCAAGAACAACACAGTAATTTTTCAGAACACAATGAGAGTTACTCAGAATGACAGTTTGTTTTACACCACCGTGCTAGTACAGGATAAAGTTGAGCTGAAGGGGATGTTAGATAGTGGGTCCATGGCTACTACTCTGCGTGCAGATATTGTACCTCGGTTGAGGGAGGCAGGAGTGGTAGAGGGGAACTTTCTAGCTCCTTCAGACATCATCCTGGTGGGTTGTGGTGGGAAGCAAACTAGCCCAGTGGGCATGTGTGACTTAAAAATTCAGCTTTATTGCTTCAGTTATGTAGTCCCAGTGCTTATTGTTGATGGGCAGGTTGATGAACTCATTGTGTGCACTAATATGTTGAAGTCTCTGATTAGACAGTTCAAATCAAATGACAGCTACTGGCGGGTGGCGGGTACACCAGGTTCCTCTAGCCAGTGTGATGTCAAATCTGGAGAGATGGAGAGGAGACTCCATCCCAGATAAAGTGGGCACCATTAAGTTTGTGATGTCACGAGAGGCTGTGTCCTGGAGGGACGTTACATCCCCCTGAGGTGGCTGCAAACCCAGACAGCTATGGCTCCATCTGCTGGTATGGTCGGGAACTCCACCCCTCTATGGCCAATCTTCCCACGCAGCTGAAACCAATCAGGAGCTGATGAGCTGAAGGTTTGTTGAAGGGAAGGGACACAGTCTCCAAGCTGGGCTCTCTGGAGGACAAGAGTGCTGCACGTCCACTTCCATGAGGAATATAAGGATTTGGAGATACTTACCTTTGGGAAATACTCACCTTTGGATATATGCACCTGTGGAAATACGTGTGGGACATTTGGAAGGACGTTTTGCTGGGTTGGCCACTAGCTGCAACGTGGAAGACAGTAAGACTGGGGAAAAGTTATTTGAGCGAGGGAGAGTTATGATTTTGGATGTGGAAGAGACATCCCTGAACTGTTAACCCTTAAGAGCCACCAGAGAACAGTATTGTGTTATACTTTCGTTAGTTTCCCAAGACCTATAATAAAATCCTTGTTTTGTTTGAACCTTGTCTCCTTGCACTACTTGAGCAATCCCGCTGAAAGCTGTGTAGCCTCTCGTGACGTCACAAGTTGAAGAGAGCAATAACGCTCCAACCAATGAGTGAGCATCTGGTGTGGGGCCGCCTACCCCTAAAGACAAAACTCTCTGTGGGCAGTACTGTTGTTGTCGAGCCCAGCATGTGTCGTTGTGTGAATCGACACATACTAGTGGGGAGAGTAGTTACGCCTCTGTGGGGGGATGGATGGCTCCCTGTGAAAATTGTGAATCCAACAACATCGCCAGTTACCCTGAGACGAAATGCTAACGTGGCGGATGTGTACCCTTGCATTGCTTTGGAGGATTTTGATGATGTCAAGCAGCAAGCAGCTTATCAGAATGTGGCAAAGGCTCAATGTGACAGATCACATGGCAGTCTGACAGCTAAGAGTTCAGTTGGTGGCAGTGTAGTTAATGGCAACAGTACACTGAGCAATCTTGGACTTCAAGGCCTGTCTGTTGAGGAGTGTCCAGTTTCACAGTTCTGGAAAGATAAACTTGTCAACTTAATTGGGAAGTATGACACAAGGATGCTCATCCCCTGCCTCATCAGGCTGATGTACTGGCCGCGCTGGGAGGTAATGCCTTCTTCAGCACAATGGATTTGACGTCAGGGTATTACAACGTGCCACTGCATGAAGAGGACAAGAAATACACTGCCTTTTCCTCCCCTTTAGGTCTGCACGAGTACAATCGGTTACTTCAACAGCCCGGCTACTTTTATGAGAATGATGCTGACCATCTTTGGTGACCAAAACGTTCTAAGTCTCCTTTGTTACTTGGATGATCTGATGGTTTTTGCTAAGACGGAGGAAGAGAGTCTGCAGAGACTTGAGATGGTTTTTCAGCGGTTGCAGGAGCACAACCTTAAACTGTCTCCGTCTAAGTGCAAGTTTCTGAGGAGGTCTGTTAAGTTTTTGGGCCACATCATTTCTCAGGAGGGTGTAGCCACTGACCCTGCTAAAGTTCAAACCATTTTGAATGTGACTGAGAGTGAGATAATGGAAGCTGATGGTGTCACACCGTCTCCTATCAAAATAGGTTATTTCCTTGGTATGGTAGTATACTATCAGCACTACATTGAGAATTGTTCCATGGTTTCTAGGCCATTGTTTCAGCTAACTACAGGTCAGAAGAAGCCTAGGAGAGGCAAGGGTAAAAGAGGCCTGGTCCCCCTCGCAGGCTCACTGCTGCAGACTGGACTGCCGAATGTTGACTCGCTTTTGAAGCTTTGAAATCAGCACTAGTTGACCAGGCACTGCTGGTTCATCCAGATTTTTCTCAGCCATTTCTACTTTCCGTGGATGCATCTACTAGTGGTTTGGGAGCTGTAATATCACAAGTGCAAGATGGGAAGGACATAGCCAGGCCGATAGCTTTTGCTAGTAAATCTCTTAATCATGCACAATCCAAGTATCCTGCTCACCGGCTGGAATTTCTAGCCATGAAATGGGCCATTCATGATAAATTCAGCCATTGGCTGCGAGGGCATAAGTTCACTGTGTGGACCGACAACAATCCACTCAAATATATTCTTACAAAGCCGAGACGATGCATGCGAGCAGAGATGGGTTGCAAAGCTGGCACCCTTTGAGTGGCGCAGTGGTCTAAGGCACTGCATCGCAGTGCTAGCTGTGCCACTAGAGATTCTGGTTTGAATCCAGGCTCTGTCGTAGCCGGCCGCGACCGGGAGACCCATGGGGCGCCGCACAATTGGCCCAGCGTCGTCCAGGGTAGGGGAGGGAATGGCCGGCAGGGATGTTGCTCAGTTGGTAGAGCATGGCGTTTGCAACGCCAGGGTTGTGGGTTCGATTCCCACGGGGGGCCAGTATATAAAAAAATATAATGTATTCACTAACTGTAAGTTGCTCTGGATAAGAGCGTCTGCTAAATGACTAAAATGTAAAAATTCGTCGCCAATCCCACTGGCTCCAGGTCATCAATCCCCACCTTATCTGAAGTCATTGGTCACCATAGCAACACCCACCCGTGGTATGCGCTCCAGCAGGTATATCACACCTCCTTTGGCCACCATTCCTTCCAGTTCTCTGCTGCTAATGACTGGAAAGAACTGCAAAAATCTCTGAAGCTGGAGACTCTTATCTCCCTCACTAACTTTAAGCATCAGTTGTCAGAGCAGCTTACCGATCACTGCACCTGTACACAGCCCATCTGTAATTAGCCCACCCAACTACCTCATCCCCATATTGTTATTTATTTTGCACCGCAGTATCTCTATTTGTACATCATCTTCTGCACAGCTATCACTCCAGTGTTAATACTAAATTGTAATTATTTTGCACTATGGCCTATTTATTGCCATAACTTATTACATTTGCAAACACTGTATATAGATTTTCTATTGTGTTATTGACTGGATGTTTTGTTTATCTCATGTGTAACTCTGTGTTGCTGCTGTTTTTAATCGCACTACTTTGCTTTATCTTGGCCAGGTCGCAGTTGTAAATGAGAACTTGTTCTAAACTGGCCTACCTGGTTAAATAAAGGTTAAATAAAAAAATGAAATAAAATGTTTAATTCATATTCATTAAAGATATTTAGTCAAGACTTGAAAAGTGCAATTTATTTCAAATGATAATTATTCAGTGTCTGCAACCCTCAAGAACCAGGGTGAGTCTGGGTCCCCCTTTAACTGGGCAAACACAACTTGCATATCGTCATAGACTAGGCCTAAACGTTAATCTTTTAACCTTGCTTGAATAAAACAATGCATTTTTAATAGTGAGAAAGAGTTGCGCTTTTCCTTTTAGATTATGATTAAGGTTTTTGGTTGCACCTCGACTCAACATTGGTTGAGCGCCCTCCACTTTTTCGTCAAATAATACATCTAAAAAAAATGTCATAGGTTAATTATTAAAAGCATTAAAATTGGGATTGGGATGTTTCCCACTTATTTATACAACCTACTCCAAAGTTTAGAGAAATGTTCTGAAATTAATTAAGAATTAAACAGAAGAAAATCAGAATTGAAGGCAACTATAATGCAAAGAATTTAATGGTCTATGGTTCAATCCTGTTTCTGGTCTAATGAATAGTTAATATTGTTCCTCCTCTTCCTTGTGGCAAGCGCAGCAGCACACTGCCCTCCAAAGCCTGCAAAAAAACGCCGGACTGCCCCTTTCCTCGCCCCTGCATGGAACATCCAGGGTCATGTCCTTGGTGACGTGTGGGGTGACGTCCGGGGTGACCACAGCAACATCCTCTGAAAAAGGACAAAAGCGGGACAGAACGTAAATAAATGCAAACCGTAGGTTCTAAACACTGGCCAGTTGAATGGGATCTTTAATTTCAGCTCATGAAACATGGGACCAACACTTTACATGTTATCATGACAAATGGCACCTGTCAGAGTGCTTTCTATAAGTCTTACTCACCTGCTTGGATGTCAGATGGCAGAGTGGCGGAGACGGCCACCATGAGAGGCTTTTCTTCAGGTGTGACGTCCACAACCTCCAAGAGTGAAGAAGCCGGGTATGCATTTGTGTTAGGGGAGAGGTCCAAAACCTCCAGCTGAGAACAAGCCGGGTCTGCCTCTGTGTTACGGGTGATGTCCACAACCTTCAGGTGGGTAGAAGCCGGGTCTGCCTCTGTGTTAGGGGTGATGTCCACAACTTCCAAGTGGGAAGAGACGGGTTCTACCTCTATATTAGGGGTGACTTCCACAACCTCCAGCTGGGAATAAGCCGGGTCTGCCTCTGTGTCAAAGGTGATGTCCACAACAACTAGGTGGAAAGAAGCCGGGTCTGCCTCTGTGTTAGGGGTGATGTCCACAACCACTAGGTGGGAAGAAGCTGGGTCTGCCTCTGTGTTATGGGGGATTTCCACAACCTCCAGGTGGGAATAAGCCTGGTCTGCATCTGTGTTAGGGGTGACAATTAAAATCCTGATTGGCTCTACTACTACAAGGCACCAGGATGTCATGACAAAAGGCATCTGTCAGAGTGCTCTCTATGAGTGCTACTCACCTGCTTGGATGTCAGCTGGTAGTGTGGCGGAGACGGCCACCACTAGGACAGGGGGAACTGGCAGGGTGTCTGCAGTAGGCTGGAAGTAGCTTTTCACCTCGTCCGCCACAAAGGCACTGTTATGTGAATTATTTAACAAACTATTTCAGTTTCTCTGTGCGTCTCCCAAAAGGTTGTAAGTCTTTTGGGATTTAAGTAACGGCCAGAGTCTCGGTCTGCATAGTCAGAGATATTTATTCATTGAGAATTCTGCCATCACAATTTCAGAGTCCATCTTTTATACTCATACGTCATGCAAAAAGAAATCCCTTCCCTCTGTAGGCGGGCTGTAGTTTTCCACTCTAAAACTGCTCTACTGACCTTCAGTTCACACACATATACACACATGCATACACACATGCATACATACACACACACACACACACACACACATATCCTACTCCCTGCTTTACTCAGTTATTGCCGTTCTCACAATATTCTGCACCATGTTTTCATAACAGTTTCTCCCCTCCCTAAATTGGGAGGCCTCTTTATCTTAGTTTCTCAGTTGTCTTTGTTGTCTGGCCTAACTCTTACTCACATTGCTAAATAGTGGCTCAATGCCATAGCCTTTACTGGTCCTACACTCACACATTTCTAACACATTATACACAGTTTCAGGGTGTAATAATTAGTCATTAATAATTAATCTATCAGGCACAGACAGAGCTCATAAAAAAAGGGGTTGTGAGGTCATCCAGGGAGAAGGACTGGCTGATTCTCCCGAGGATCGACCTCACAGAGTCAAAAGCAGCAGCCCGGGAGAAAGGGGTGTGAGGAGAAGAGGCCTTCAACATGCTGGAGAGCTTCTCCCCTACGGCCACCACCATACTCACAGCCATCCCGGCTTAGGAGGATGGGGTGATCTGAATGGCCTTCCTCTGGCTGAAGCCACAGGGCCAGGAGGATCCTGGGCACCAGCTCCACCACCACCTGGTAAGGGCTGAGCAGGTTGCTACAGGGCTTATTGGACAGCTTGTCCAGAATGCTCCTCACAGCTCTCTCCCCGATGCTGTGGACCTTAGGGTCGCTGTAATCAACAAAAAGCAGCAGAGAAAGCTAAACGATGTGCAATGTTCACACAGAGAACACTGCCCTAGTTTCTTTCTGCATAGCTCCAGATGTGTAGATGAATGGAGCAAGCCGTATACAGGGCAGTACATGGAACTCACATGTCAGCGCCAGCTGGTGAGGTGGGGTGCATAGAGCGGTGGAGCTTGCAGACAGCCTCGTGCTCCATGTCAATCATTTTTAGGCAGGTGTTTACTTCCCAGGTCTGCCGTAGGAAACAGGAAGTCCCATTAGTGTAATTTCACAACAGATATATTCTGCTGTACTAACTAGTTGTTGAAAGGCTAGAAAAGAGCTCACTGACTGATAGTCTAAGTCTCTAACTCTCATTCTCTTACCAGCCGAGCGAGTTCGTTCCCCCTCCTCCAGGGTTTCCTTCCACACCCTTCAAATAAAACACAAAGCATTTCAACTTTCCTGGCTTCCTATTTTTTGTTGTTTATTTTACCCACACCTCCTGGAGTGCTGCTGGTGACAGAGAATGGCAGTGAAGGTGAGAGCTGACGTGGTACTCACCTCTCCCTAAGGGATTTTTTGCCCTGAGACACCAGCCAGTCCCTCATGTGCTCCATGGTGACATGGGGCGAGACATGGCCTCGACTCTGGAGCAGCAGATAGTGGACCATGAGCTTCTTCTGCAAGATGAGGTAAGGTGTGAGACCGTGCCACTAAAGACCATATAATGTGCTTTCAGAAGGGCCTCTCGCAACATTTCACAACTGCTCATGTCTCACAATTTGCAAGTGATATTAAGAACTCCTATGACCATCTTCTCTAAACTGTCTTGAAATAAAACTCTTGTTTTGTGTTTAAATCTCTCTTTTTTTCTGTGGTTACTGTTTTTGTGGGATGAATCTTACCTGTTTATTGTAATATACTTCCTCCCAGCAGGCCTGCAGAGTCTGAAAATAAAGGCTGCTTCTACAGAATTCCTTTGAAGATAATTAAAATAATTATGCTTTATTAGGTACATTATGCACAGGCATTTACAGTATGCTAAAAGGAATATCTCCTAAGATTACCTTAGTGGGACCATAAGTGAACTCAGGAATGCTCCCAACCCTATCCATGGTCAGAGGGGGACAAAATGCAGCGCTATAGATATACGGGATGCTCTAGAGATAACAGGAATTACTTAAAGTCGCGAATGATCAATGCCTGTGGAGTCGTCCAATATGCGGCACTGAGAATTGAGTTGTAGGCGATATTTGGTTATGCCATGGAGAAATTGAGTTTCTAGAACCTGTTTTCTTCTATGTCTTTATTTCGTGAAAGATTAAGCTCTTTATTTTGTCATAATGTGTATATGAGGACGTTGGAGCCCGTTCCGATTCATGACGCGGTTATCCAGGTGCATGTTGCATAGACCTACTAATCCAACCTTGGCTTACAAGTTAAATTAAATGAGTATATATGCCTATACAAATCTATTGACCACATCCATTTAAATCAATGATTTTCAATTGAAAATGTGGTTGTTGTGTTATCCTGTTGTGCGTGTCAGGGGTCCTCTTCAGACCCGGCCAGACCTCAGTCTTAAGGGGGGCATATGAAATGCATGGGAGGGCAGGGCACAATTATTATTAGCCTACAGTACATATATTTATAATAATCGTATACTCTATTTGCGCAACACCTAATCATCACATTAAACATAACCAAAAGCAATATGACCAGGTAGCCTATAGCCTACACCACATTACATAGAAGCAATATTATGAATATCCATAAAACACTTGACTATACAACATATTAGATGTAACACCAGAAGCATCTCTCAAACATTGCATTTTAAAGCAGTCAACAGAGGGATATGCATTGCCATGAGACACACACACACAGAGACTTTGAACCTACCGGTACTTTGAGTGGAGGCAGCGCTGTCGTCTCTCCAGTCCCTCCTGTCAGTACAGCGGGAGGCGGTGTTTCTCCGAGCAGAACCTCCTCATCAAAGTATCCTTCCACTAGGACTTAAACTTGTGAGTGAGGTCCTTTTCAAAAGCAAGCTGAATCAGCTGGGCCTTGCGTCAGTGCAGCATACTGCGCCGATGCTCTGAGAAGACGCTTTTGAGCGTGGAAAATGAGTTTTCACACATTGCTGTGGAAGCTCCTAAGGTTAGGGCAAGTGTGTAGGCTGTGAAAACAGTCGACATAGCCTGGAGTGCACAGTTGAATGTGCTGAGGATGTTGGCTATTGTCCATTTTCCATCTTCGGGGGTAACCGGGGTGTCAGTCATTTTCTTCACCAGGCACTAACGAGCCACAGTATATTCAGATTCAACCACATCAGTTCCAGCTAATACCAGGAGAGGGGTTAACTTTGATGGGTCCAGGAAATTATCCTCGGCCTCTGGGTTCAAAGCAGCCAGTGCGCCAATGAGCTCGCTACTGCGCTCTCCAAAACGCGCATTCATCTCTCCTTGCACAGCATCGACAACACTGTAAAACAATCTCATGAACTCAGTCTTTTCATCTATGTCACTTTGTGGCTGACCAACTGTTTCTTCAACTGCAAATCCGCGGAGGTTCTCATTAATTGTGCGTCTTCTCTTGCTTGGACCAGGGTCGGTCACCGGCACAGCCTCGGTGGCCGATGCTGGAGGAGCGCAGAGATCCCACAGTGCAGAAAACTCGTTTTCTGCGCGCATTGTCTTCACGCAGTCAGAAGCGCTGTTCACAAGTGTCACCGCAGTGAACAAGTCCATATCTTCGGCCTGTAGTAGTCTGTTAGGCGGCTCGAAAAGTGACAACAGTTTCATAACAAGGTGCGCAATGAAAAGAAAACTGCGCTGCGTAATGGCACGAAGCAGCCCCGTAGCCTCGACGCGCACCTCCGCTCCAAGGCCTCGTGTGTTTTCCACCTCGGTCAGTAATGTGGATATGTCGTGAAAACTCTTCACCACAACTTTGACCGTTGCCAAGTGGCCAGTCCATCTCTGGTTCAAGAGACGTTTCAGGGTATCGCCTTTGTACAGAATAGCCACGGTTGGCTTCCTGATGAAGTTGTACAGCATGTTGCATACTCCAAAAAAATCATCGACAGCTGCTTCACTGGACATGGCATGAATCACAACCAGATGAAGTTGGTGATTAAATCAGTGAATATATGACAACAAAACGCACAACTACAGATCTGTTTTCTTGGCTTAAAGGATCCCGTGTGCCAACCACTTTAATTGAATACCAGCTATCGCCGACTTGTCTCACTATCTCCTCTGTCACGAGTTTGCTCATCATTTCGAGAATCTCGTTTTGTATCTGTGGGCTGGTATAGCGTGCATTCTGTGGGATTGTTTTTGTAATCCGTGTCAGTTCAGGATCTTTGCGCATGGTGTACTCAAAGAGAGACAAAAACAGCCCCATTGAGCTATTATCATCTAGCACACTGGCAAAACCAGCATTATCTCCACGTAACGGCAATTGATTCACCACTAAAAACTCCAGCATATCAATTACAGCTGACATGTAGTATCTGTTGCGAGCCAGTTGCTCTAAATTTAAGAGTGGAAATCTATTTTCCTGTCTCTCTACGTTTTTCTGAATCTCTCCACATTGCTTCACAGGCTAAATGTTCTTTTGAAGCTGCATGCTTATTTAAGCCCTTGCCTGTTCCAATTGCATGCTTCCAAACATTACATCCCTTAATGGAGAAGTTCGCGTCCGATGATACAGATTTGAATTTCCTGCACGCATAACAAAATGCGGAGTACGGTACTTTTCCACCGAGTACTCAAGCCAGTCCCTGTTCAAATACCAGCTAGAGGAAAATTAATCGTTTTTTTTTAACCAAACATTTTGACTGAATATTTCCTCAACACAACCTGTTTGGGTTTGTCCATGCCGAGGTCACTCATACCCACTGATTCAACAGGCAGTTGTGGCCCAAATGCTGCCCCGGACTCCACGAAGCTACTAGCATCAGGCTCAGACTGTCGTCCAGGGTCTCCTTCTCCAACTACAACATCAGGAGGCGTCGGTGTCGTATCCAATTTGGCAGAGGAGACTGTTGGTGTGCTTTTCAACCACTTACGGATATATATGACGAACTGAAGCGAGTAAGCCGGCGAAAACTCATCCAGCGTTCAAAAATGCGCGGTAACTGTTGAGCGGCTACACTGACGTAGGCTACGTCACGTACGTAGCCTAACTTTCTTTTTATTAAGGCCGTGATAGGCTGTTGCAGTGTAGATTCCCATCAATCAAACAAAATCACACCATTGTTTCTTTATATTTTTAATGTTTTAATGATAAAGAATGCAACATTAATGCAACACAAAATTAGCAACTATTATAATATATATATATATATATATTATTTTTTTTTTTTACATTTACATTTACGTCATTTAGCAGACGCTCTTATCCAGAGCGACTTACAAAATTGGTGCATTCACCTTACAGCCAGTGGATAACCACTTTACAACAATTTTTTTTGTGGGGTGAGGTAAGGGGGGGTAGAAGGATTACTTTATCCTATCCCAGGTATTCCTTAAAGAGGTGGGGTTTCAAGTGTCTCCGGAAGGTGGTGATTGACTCCGCCGTCCTGGCGTCGTGAGGGAGCTTGTTCCACCATTGGGGTGCCAGAGCAGCGAACAGTTTTGACTGGGCTGAGCGGGAACTGTGCTTCCGCAGAGGTAGGGGGGCCAGCAGGCCAGAGGTGGATGAACGCAATGCCCTCGTTTGGGTGTAGGGACTGATCAGAGCCTGAAGGTACGGAGGTGCCTTCACAGCTCCGTAGGCAAGCACCATGGTCTTGTAGCAGATGCGAGCTTCAACTGGAAGCCAGTGGAGTGTGCGGAGGAGCGGGGTGACGTGAGAGAACTTGGGAAGGTTGAACACCAGACGGGCTGCGGCATTCTGGATGAGTTGTAGGGGTTTAATGGCACAGGCAGGGAGCCCAGCCAACAGCGAGTTGCAGTAATCCAGACGGGAGATGACAAGTGCCTGGATTAGGACCTGTGCCGCTTCCTGTGTAAGGCAGGGTCGTACTCTCCGAATGTAGTAGAGCATGAACCTACAGGATCTGGTCACCGCCTTGATGTTAGCGGAGAACGACAGGGTGTTGTCCAGGGTCACGCCAAGGCTTTTTGCACTCTGGGAGGAGGACACAACGGAGTTGTCAACCGTGATGGCGAGATCATGGAACAGGCAGTCCTTCCCCGGGAGGTTCAGCTTGAGGTGGTGATCCGTCATCCACACTGATATGTCTGCCAGACATGCAAAGATGCGATTTGCAACCTGGTTATCAGAAGGGGGAAAGGAGAAGATTAGTTTTGTTTCGTCTGCGTAGCAATGATAGGAGAGGCCATGTGAGGATATGACAGAGCCAAGTGACTTGGTGTATAGCGAGAATAGAAGAGGGCCTAGAACTGAGCCCTGGGGAACACCAGTGGTGAGAGCACGTGGTGCGGAGACAGATTCTCGCCACACCACTTGGTAGGAGTGACCTGTCAGGTAGGACGCAATCCAAGAGTGAGCCGCGCGGGAGATGCCCAACTCGGAGAGGGTGGAGAGGAGGATCTGATCGTTCACAGTATCAAAGGCAGCAGACAGGTCTAGAAGGACAAGAGCAGAGGAGAGATAGTTAGCTTTGGCAGTGCGGAGAGCCTCCGTGACACAGAGAAGAGCAGTCTCAGTTGAATGACCAGCCTTGAAACCTGACTGGTTTGGATCAAGAAGGTCATTCTGAGAGAGATAGCAAGAGAGTTGGCTAAAGACGGCACGCTCAAGAGTTTTGGAGAGAAAAGAAAGAAGGGATACTGGACTGTAGTTGTTGACATCGGAGGGATCGAGTGTAGGTTTTTTGAGAAGGGGGTGCAACTCTCGCTCTCTTGAAGACGGAAGGGACATAGCCAGCGGTCAAGATGAGTTGATGAGCGAGGTGAGGTAAGGGAGAAGGTCTCCGGAAATGGTCTGGAGAAGAGAGGAGGGGATAGGGTCAAGCGGGCAGGTTGTAGGGCGGCCGGCCGTCACAAGTCGCAAGATTTCATCTGGAGAGAGAGGGGAGAATGAAGTCAAAGCATAGGGTAGGGCAGTGTGAGCAGGACCAGCAGTGTCATTTGACTTAACAAACGAGGATCGGATTTCGTCAACCTTATTTTCAAAATGGATTCAGCAGGGAGGTGAAGGTGGTAAAGAGCTTCCTAGGGTTAGAGGCAGATGCTTGGAATTTAGAGTGGTAGAAAGTGGCTTTAGCAGCAGAAACAGAGGAAGAAAATGTAGAGAGGAGGGAGTGAAAAGATGCCAAACCCGCAGGGAGTCTAGTTTTCCTCCATTTCCGCTCGGCTGCCCGGAGCCCTGTTCTGTGAGCTCGCAATAAGTCGTCATGCCACGGAGCAGGAGGGGAGGACCGAGCCGGCCGGGAGGATAGGGGACATAGAGAGTCAAAGGATGCAGAAAGGGAGGAGAGGAGGGTTGAGGAGGCAGAATCAGGAGATTGGAGGGAGAAGGATTGAGCAGAGGGAAGAGATGATAGGATGGAGGAGGAGAGAGTAGCGGGAGAGAGAGAGCGAAGGTTGCGACGGCGCATTACCATCTGAGTAGGGGCAGAGTGAGTAGTGTTGGAGGAGAGCGAGAGAGAAAAGGATACAAAGTAGTGGTCAGAGACATGGAGGGGAGTTGCAGTGAGATTAGTAGAAGAACAGCATCTAGTAAAGATGAGGTCAAGCGTATTGTCTGCCTTGTGAGTAGGGGGGACGGTGAGAGGGTGAGGTCAAAAGAGGAGAGGAGTGGAAAGAAGGAGGCAGAGAGAAATGCGTCAAAGGTTGACGTAGGGAGGTTAAAGTCACCCAGAACTGTGAGGGGTGAGCCATCCTCAGGAAAGGAACTTATCAAGGCGTCAAGCTCATTGATGAACTCTCCAAGGGAACCTGGAGGGCGATAAATGATAAGGATGTTAAGCTTGAATGGGCTAGTGACTGTGACAGCATGGAATTCAAATGAGGAGATAGACAGATGGGTCAGGGGAAAAAGAGAGAATGTCCACTTGGGAGAGATGAGGATTCCTGTGCCACCACCCCGCTGACCAGATGCTCTCGGGGTATGCAAGAACACATGGTCAGACGAGGAGAAAGCAGTAGGAGTAGCAGTGTTTTCAGTGGTAATCCATGTTTCCGTCAGCGCCAAGAAGTCGAGGGACTGGAGGGTAGCATAGGCTGAGATGAACTCTGCCTTGTTGGCCGCAGAACGGCAGTTCCAGATGCTGCCGGAGACCTGGAACTCCACGTGGGTCATGCGCGCAGGGACCACCAGGTTAGAGTGGCAGCAGCCACGCGGTGTGAGGCGTTTGTAAAGCCTGTGCGGAGAGGAGAGAACAGGGATAGACAGACGCATAGTTGACAGGCTACAGAAAATGGCTACAATAATGCAAAGGAGATCGGAATGAAATGAACTAAACATCTGGGAAAGCGAGAGAGCGGGGCCTCCTTCACTTACGTTTCACTGAAATATAACTCTCCCAACTTCCACCTCAGAAAGTTCCACCTCACTTTTTAAGAGATCTGTGCCTCAAGTGGGGGGTGCCAAGCATTTTTGGGGGCGGGCCCGGCCCCTATGGCCCACCCATAGCGACGGGTGTGGTCCTCTTAAGCACATTATTTCAATATTTCCTAGCTCTGAATTGACGCAGGTTACAGTTTTGCAAAACTACTCGGTTAAAAATAAGAGCATGAATGACAATAAAGGTATGACTTGAATTATATGCATAATGATGTAGGAAACAACATCGCTCAGCGTGGGAACTTTTGGTGGGGGGAAGTAGCCTTTATAAGTCTCCATGGCGGGTAAAGACCATCACTTCGTTGTCTTGTTGGGAATAGTAATAATTCGTGACAGTATGCATTGTATTAGTCTAAGAGTTGTTTTTCATTTTATTTCTCACATTAAACAGACATTTGAGAAGGATTTGAGAAGCGAATTGCTTGCAGTTGTACCTATGATGCACAGACACACTAAAGCTGTACAGTGTAGTTAGAAAAGTCAGTTTACATTATTTGCAGATGTGTTCCCTTTTATTTACAAATCGAAAAATGTAACATTTAAAATGAATGTGGCAGAACAGTTAAGCCAAGAGTTCCTGTGGGAGTCTTCTCCTTCAGTCTTTTTGCCTCCTATGCCTTGTTTCCCATTAGATGGGATTTTCCCAATGCCAACTTCACCTGAGACAGCCGCTATCCAGTGTCATGTGTTGCTGAATTACAGATCTCGCTATCCCAATGTCGCTGCTGTCCATGGTGCTGAAATATCCAATCTCGGCTATTTGCATACATAGGACCATCCACACTTGACACCACACACACAAGTTAATGCTTTTTCTCTCACACTCTTTTGAACATTGCACAACCTGCAACAAGACACTGAAACGACACTTAATTTTAAGTTTGTTTCTTTCTGAATAAAGATGAAATCAATGTGTGGAAGGAGATTGGACAATGTATAGGCATTCCCTATAGCTCTTTTTGACTGGAGCATGATCAGATTGCTTTGTTTGAGCCAGAATGGAAATTTGGTCTGAGAAACGACGCCCATTATAGCATGACTATTTCAGACAGAATTAACTTTATGTTATATGTAAAAATATAAATAAGGCAATGTTTATATGACCCCTTTCAAACAGTCACTTATTTATCACTTTCTTGCAGGTATATAGTGCATTCAGAAAGTATTCATACCCCTTAACTTATTCCACAGCCTGAATTCAAAATGGATTCAATTATAATATTTTCTCTCACGCAGCTACACACAATACCCCATAATGACAAATTGAAAACACGCTTTTGAAATTTCTGCAAATGTATTGGAAATTACATACAGAAATATCTCATTTACATAAGTATTCCCACCCCTGAGTCGATTAAAGCTGTGTCTTACTTGGTAAATCTCCAAGAGCTTTGCACAACTGGATTGTAAAATATATGCATCATACATTATATAGACAGCCATTTTTTTTTTGCCATAGGTTTTCAAGCCGAATTAAGTCAAAACTGTAACTAAGCCACTCAGAAACATTCAATGTCGTCTTGGTAAGCAACTCCAGTGAATATTTGGCCTTGTGTTTTAGGTTATTGTCCTGCTGAAGAGGGAATTTGTCTCCCAGTGTCTGTTGGAAAGCAGACTGAACCAGGTTTTCCTCTAGGAATCTGCCTGTACTTAGCTCTATGCCATTTATTTTTATCCTAAAAAAGTATCTAGTCCTTGCCATTGACATGGATACCCATAACATGATGCAGCCACCACCATGCTTGGAAATATGAAGAGTGGTACTCAGTGATGTGTTGTGTTGGATTTGCCCCAAACATTACGCTTTGTATTCAGGGCATAAAGTTCATTTCTTTGCCACATTATTTGCAGTTTTACTTTAGTGCCTTATTGCAAACACAATGCATGTACAGGTTTCCTTCTTTTACATTTACATTTTAGTCATTTAGCAGACGCTCTTATCCAGAGCGACTTACAGTTAGTGATTGCATACTCTGTCAATTAGGTTAGTATTTTGGAGTAACTACAATGTTGATGATTCATCCTCAGTTTTCTCCTATCAAAGCATTACACTTTCTAACTGTTTTAAAGTCACCATTGGCCTCATGGTGAAATCCCTGAGCGTTTTCCTTCCTCTCTGGCAGCTGAGTTAGGATGGACACCTGTATTTTTGTGGTGACTGGGTGTATTGATACACCATCCAAAGCGTAATTAATACCTTCACCATGCTCAAAGGAATATTCAATGTCTGCTTTATTTGTACCCATCTACCAAAAGGTGCCCTTCTTTGCGAGGCATTGGAAAACCTCCCTGATCTTCATGGTTGAATCTATGTTTGAAATTCACTGCTCGACTGAGGGACCTAATAGATAATTGCATGTGTGGGGTACAGAGATTATGTAGTCGTTCAAAAATCACTATTATTGCACACATAGTGAGTCCATCTAACTGATTATGTGACTTGTTAAGCACATTTTTACTCCTGAGCTTATATAGGCTTGCCACTCTAAATTCCAAGCATCTGCCTCTAACCCTAGGAAGCTCTTTGCCACATTTTCCTCCCTCCTGAATCCTCCCCCCCCTCCTCTCTCTGTGGATGACTTCGTCAACCACTTTGAAAAGAAGGTTGACGACATCCGATCCTCGTTTGTTAAGTCTAATGACACTGCTGGTCCTGCTCACACTGCCCTACCCTATGCTTTGACTTCTTTCTCCCCTCTCTCTCCAGATAAAATCCTGCGACTTGTGACTGCAGGCCGCCCAACAACCTGCCCGCTTGACCCCATCCCCTCCTCCCTTCTCCAGACCATCTCCGGTGACCTTCTCCCCTACCTCACCTCGCTGATCAACTCATCCTTGACCGCTGGCCATGTCCCTTCCGTCTTCAAGAGAGCGAGAGTTGCTCCCCTTCTCAAAAAACCAACACTCGACCCCACTGATGTCAACAACTACAGACCAGTATCCCTTCTTTCTTTTCTTTCCAAAACTATTGAGCGTGCCGTCTTTAGCCAACTCTCTTGCTATCTCTCTCAGAATGACCTTCTTGATCCAAACCAATCAGGTTTCAGGACTGGTCATTCAACTGAGACTGCTCTTCTCTGTGTCACGGAGACTCTCCGCACTGCTAAAGCTAACTCTCTCTCCTCTGCTCTTGTCCTTCTAGACCTGTCTGCTGCCTTTGATACTGTGAACCATCAGATCCTCCTCTCCACCCTCTCCGAGCTGGGCATCTCCGGCGCGGCTCACTCCTGGATTGCGTCCTACCTGACCGGTCGCTCCTACCAAGTGGCGTGGCGGGAAGCTGTCTCCGCACCACGTGCTCTCACCACTGGTGTCCCCCAGGGCTCGGTTCTAGGCCCTCTCCTTTTCTCCCTATACACCAAGTCACTTGGCTCTGTCATATCCTCACATGGCCTTTCCTATCATTGCTACGCTGACGATACACAACTAATCTTCTCCTTTCCCCCTTCTGATAACCAGGTGGCGAATCGCATCTCTGCATGTCTGGCAGACATATCAGTATGGATGACGGATCACCACCTCAAGCTGAACCCTGGCAAGACGGAGCTGCTCTTCCTCCCGGGGAAGGACTGCCCGTTCCATGATCTCGCCATCACGGTTGACAACTCCGCTGTGTCCTCCTCCCAGAGTGCGAAGAGCCTAGGCGTGACCCTGGACAACACCCTGTCGTTCTCCGCCAACATCAAGGCGGTGACCCGCTCCTGCAGGTTCATGCTCTACAACATTCGGAGAGTGCGACCCTGCCTTACACAGGAAGCGGCGCAGGTCCTGGTCCAGGCACTTGTCATCTCCCGTCTGGACTACTGCAACTCGCTGTTGGCTGGCCTCCCTGCCTGTGCCATTAAACCCCTACAACTCATCCAGAATGCCGCAGCCCGTCTGGTGTTCAACCTTCCCAAGTTCTCTCACGTCACCCCCCTCCTCCGCACACTCCACTGGCTTCCAGTTGAAGCTCGCATCCGCTACAAGACCATGGTGCTTGCCTATGGAGCAGTGAGGGGAACGGCACCTCTGTACCTTCAGGCTCTGATCAGTCCCTACACCCAAACGAGGGCATTGCGTTCATCCACCTCTGGCCTGCTGGCTCCCCTTCCTCTGCGGAAGCATAGCTCCCGCTCAGCCCAGTCAAAACTGTTCGCTGCTCTGGCTCCCCAATGGTGGAACAAGCTCCCTCACGACGCCAGGACAGCGGAGTCACTCACCACCTTCCGGAGACATTTGAAACCCCACCTCTTTAAGGAATACCTGGGATAGGATAAAGTATTCCTTCTAACCCCCCCCCCAAATTGTAAAGTGGTTATCCCACTGGCTATAGGGTGAACGCACCAATTTGTGAGTCGCTCTGGCTAAGAGCGTCTGCTAAATGACGTTAATGTGCCCTTGAGCAAGGCACTTAACCCTAATTGCTCCTGTAAGTCGCTCTGGATAAGAGCGTCTGCTAAATGACTAAAATGTAAAATGTAAATGTATAACAAAGGGGTTGAAAACTAATTGATTAGATTACTAGATACTAGACTCTGTCAATATGTTTTTGGAAGTGGCTCTGCATTTCTTGCATACATATCATATTTATTTAAGGATTATGACGACTTTCTAAAAGGACAAAGCTGTTTCTGTGTGCTCCCTTGTCTCCACTGTCACCACATCCCTCGATGCGTGCAAACAGAGCATCTATATCAGGGATGGGCAACTCCAGTCCTCGGGACCTGATTGGTGTTACACTTTTTCCCCAGCCCCAGCTAACACGTTTCACTCTAATAATCAAGTACTCATGGGTTTCAGTTTAGAATGCAATAAGTTTAATCATCTGTGTTTGCTAGGGATGGGGAAAAAGTGTGACACCCCTCCGACCCTCAAGGACTGGAATTGTCCATCCCTGATCTATATGGTAGGACCAGTACCAGACCTGAATGAATGTGTCTGTTTTGAATATTCACGGAGACAGAATGATGTGGTTGATAGCAGAGACGTCATGCCCAAAGGGGGCACAGGGTCACTTGCCCCCTCAGATTTGTGATGTTTAAATGTGTCTTGTTATTTTTTCTCTGTCATACTACTAACCATGAGGTTGGCTTTAGCTAGCCCAGATAGGATCCCAATCTCCCCAGCTAATAACTACAATGAACAAAAATATAAACGCAACATGTAAAGTGTTTGTCCCATGTTTCATGAGCTGAAATAAAAATCCCAGAAATGTTCCATTCGCACACAAAAAGCTTATTTCTCTCAAATTGTGTACACAAATTTGTTTACATCCCTGTAAGCGAGCATTTCTCCTTTGCCAAGATAATCCATCCACCTGACAAATATGGCATATCAAGAAGCTGATTAAACAGCATGATAATTACACAGGTGCACCTTGTGCTGAGGACAATAAAATGCCACTCTAAAATGTGCAGTTTTGTCACACAACACAATGCACAGATGTTTCAAGTTTTGAGGCAGCGTGCAATTGGCTTACGGACTGCAGGAATGTCCACCAGAGCTGTTGCCAGATACGTTTATGTTTATTTCTCAACCATAAGCCAAGGCGGCTTTAGAGAATTTGGCAGTACTTCTAACTGGCCTCACGACTTCAGACCACTTGTAAAGCAGCGTATGGGCGAGCTGTTGGCTGATGTCAATGTTGTGAATGCTCCATGGTGGCAGTGGGGTTATGGTATGGGCAGGCATAAGCTACGGACAATGAACACAATTGCATTTTATCGATGACAATTTGAATGCACAGAGATACCGTGGGATAGTGTACATGCACAAAGTGAGTTTGTAACATGTATATCATTCTTGCTTGTTGTTCTTTATAGTTACTACCATTGCCTATTGTAAGTTGCCTCTCTGTGTTTACTGTGTTGTGTAATACTCCGCAGGTAGCATTATGCCATTAATATAGCCCTTCCTTTGTTAATAGCGTTGTTGCTCTACTTGTGCTATCAGTTTTTGTGCATATTCATTACCCCTGTTATCTGTCCATTACAGGACAACTATCATTCCACTACCTTTCCATGTCCATTTCATCCGTGTGTGTCAATAAAGTATCCTTGAATGTAACTCTGAGGTTACCTTATTCCCCTCTTACCGGGGGAGGTGAAAGCGCAACCTGGTCTCAGAACATTTCGTATTATTCTGTATGTACAAAGCTGTGATCAAGTCAAAGGGTGGCTACTTTGAAGAATCTCAAATCTCAAATATATTTTGATATGTGTTACACGTTTTTGGTTACTTCATGATGCCATATGTGTTATTTAATAGTTTTGATTTCTTCACTATTATTCTACAATGTAGAAAATACACAAGACACAGAGGAGGAGAAACTATCCAACACCCTGGGAGAGAGAACGAGTGACCTCAATCGAACTCACAGCCAGAAAGATGGGTTAGATACAGGAGAGGAAGAGTTACCCTGGGTGCCATCACACCTGCTCCTGTGAGCAAGGAATGAGAGGGGAGGCTGAGCAAGAGGTCATAGTGATAGTGATTCACACCCAGAGAGAGACAGAAAACCCATACAACCTCTTGGCTGAGATTAACCACACAGAGGTGGAGGCAGAGGGCCTTCAGGGCTAGCCAGTCAGCCTTCCTGCTCTGATCCTCAAGTCAATTGTAGTTGACCTCATTCCGTCAGTAGAGGATGCCTGGTTGTTTTTTAAAAGTGCGTTCCTCTCCATCTTAAATAAGCATGCCCCATTCAAAACATTCGGAACTAAGAACAGATATAGCCCCTGGTTCACCCCAGACTTGACTGCCCTTGACCAGCACAAAAACATCCTGTGGCGTACTGCATTAGCATCGAACAGCCCCCGCGATATGCAACTTTTCAGGGAAGTCAGGAACAAATATACACAATCAGTTAGGAAAGCAAAAGGCTAGCTTTTTCAAACAGAAATTTGCATCATGTAGCACTAACTCCAAAAAGTTTTGGGACACTGTAAAGTCCATGGAGAATAAGAGCACCTCCTCCCAGCTACCCACTGCACTGAGGCTAGGAAACACTGTCACCACCGATAAATCTACTATAATCGAGAATTTCAATAAGCATTTTGCTACGGCTGGCCATCCTTTCCAACTGGCTACCCCTACCCCAGCCACCAGCTCTGCAACCTCCGCTGCAACTTGCCCATGCCCCCCCCCCCCCCCGGCTTCTCCTTTACTGAAATTCAGATAGCTGATGTTCTGAAAGAGCTGCAAAATCTGGACCCCTACATATCAGCTGGGATAGACAATCTAGACCCTTTCTTTCTAAAATTAGACGCAGAAATTGTAGCAACCCCTGTTACTAGCCTGTTCAAACTCTCTTTCGTATCTTCTGAGATCCCCAGAGATTGGAAAGCTGCCGCAGTCATCCCCCTCTTCAAAGGGGGTGACACTCTACATCCAAACTGTTACAAACCTATATCCATCCTGCCCTGTCTTTCGAAAGTATTTGAAAGCCAAGTTAACAAACAGATCACCGACCATTTCGAATCCCACCGTACCTTCTCCGCTATGCAATCTGGTTTCCGAGCTGGTCATGGGTGCACCTCAGCCAAGCTCAAGGTCCTAAATGATATTATAACCGCGATCGATAAAAGACAGTACTGTGCAGCATTCTTCATCGACCTGGCCAAGGCTTTCGACTCTGTCAATCACCGCATTCTTATTGGCAGACAAATAGCCTTGGTTTCTCAAATGACTGCCTCGCCTGGTTCAACTACTACTTCTCAGATAGAGTTCAATGAGTCAAATCGGAGGGCCTGTTGTCTGGACCTCTGGCAGTCTCTATGGGGGTGCCACAGGGTTCAATTCTCGGCCGACTCTGTCCTCTGTGTATATCAATGATGTCGCTCTTGCTACTGGTGACTCTCAGATCCACCACTACGCAGACGACACCATTTTGTATACATATGGCCCTTCATTGGACACTGTGTTAACAAACCTCCAAATGATCTTCAATGCCATACAACACTCCTTCCGTATCCTCCAACTGCTCTTAAACGCTATTAAAACTTAATGCATGCTCTTCAATCGAACGCTGCTTGCACCCGCCCGCCCAACTAGAATCACTACTCTCGGCAGGTCTGACTTAGAATATGTGGACAACTACAAATACCTAGGTGTCTAGTTAGACCGTAAATTCTCCTTCTAGACTCACATTACGCATCTCCAATCCAAAGTTAAATCTAGAAGTGGCTTCTTATTTCACAACAAAGCCTCCTTCACTCATGCTGCCAAACATGCCCTCGTAAACTGACTATCCTACCGATCCTTGACTTCGGCGATATTATTTACAAAATAGCCTCCAACACTCTACTCAGCTAATTGGATGTAGTCTATCACAGTGCCATCCATTTTGTCAACAAAGCCCAATATACTACCTACCATTGTGACCTGTACGCTTTCGTTGGTTGGCCCTCACTACATATTTGTCGCCAATCCCACTGGCTCCATGTCATCTATCCCCGCCTTATCTGAAGTCATTGGTCACCATAGCAACACCCACCCGTGGTATGCGCTCCTGCAGGTATATCACACCTCCTTTGGCCACCATTCCTTCCAGTTCTCTCCTGCTAATGACTGGAAAGAACTGCAAAAATCTCTGAAGCTGGAGACTCTTATCTCCCTCACTAACTTTAAGCATCAGTTGTCAGAGCAGCTTACCGATCACTGCACCTGTACACAGCCCATCTGTAATTAGCCCACCCAACTACCTCATCCCCATATTGTTATTTATTTTGCTAATTTGCACCCCAGTATCTCTACTTGAACATCATCTTCTGCACATCTATCACTCCAGTGTTAATACTAAATGTATTGCCTTACCTCCATAACTTATTACATTTGCAAACACTGTATATAGATTTTCTATTGTGTTATTGACTGTATGTTTTGTTTATCTCATGTGTAACTCTGTGTTGTTGTTGTTTTTATCGCACTGCTTTGCTTTATCTTGGCCAGGTCGCAGTTGTAAATGACAACTTGTTCTCAACTGGCCTACCTGGTTATATAAAGTTGAAATAAAAAAAATTAAAATAAATGTTTAATTCATATTCATTAAAGATATTTAGTCAAGACTTGAAAAGTGCCATTTATTTCAAATGATAATTATTCAGTGTCTGCAACCCTCAAGAACCAGGGTGAGTCTGGCTCCCCATTTTACTGGGCAAACACAACTTGCATATGGTCATAGACTAGGCCAAAACGTTAATCTTTTAACCTTGCTTAAATAAAACAATGCATTTTTAATAGTGAGAAAGAGTTGTGCTTTTCCTTTTATATTATGATTAAGGTTTTTGGTTGCACCTCGACTCAAAGTTGGTTGAGCGCCCTCCACTTTTTTGTCAAATAACACATTTAAAAAAATGTAATAAGTAAATTATTAAAAGCATTAAAATTGGGATTGGGATGTTTCCCACTTATTTACACAACGTACTCCACAAAGTTTAGAGAAATGTTCTGAAATTAATTAAGAATTAAACAGAAGAAAATCAGAATTGAAGGCAACTATAATGCAAAAAAAATAATTTTAATGGTTCAATCCTGTTTCTGGTCTAATGAATAATTAATATTGTTCCTCCTCTTCCTTGTGGCAAGCGCAGCAGCACACTGCCCTCCAAAGCCTGCAAAAAAACGCCGGACTGCCCCTTTCCTCGCCCTGCATGGAACATCTAGGGTCACGTCCTTGGTGACGTGTGGGGTGACGTCCAGGGTGACCACAGCAACATCCTCTGGAAAGGGACAAAAGCGGGACAGAATGTAAATAAATGCAATCCGAAGGTTCTAAACACTGGCCAGTTGAATTGGATCTTTTATTTCAGCTCATGAAACATGGGACCAACACTTTACATGTTATCATGACAAATGGCACCTGTCAGAGTGCTTTCTATAAGTCTTGCTCACCTGCTTGGATGTCAGATGGCAGAGTGGCGGAGACGGCCACCATGAGAGGCTTTTCTTCAGGTGTGACGTCCACAACCTCCAAGAGTGAAGAAGCCGGATATGCATCTGTGTTAGGGGTGAGGTCCAAAACCTCCAGCTCAGAACAAGCTGGGCCTGCATCTGTGTTAGGGGTGATGTCCACAACCTTCAGGTGGGTAGAAGCCGGGTCTGCCTCTGTGTAAGGGGTGATGTCCACAACTTCCAAGTGGGAAGAGACGGGTTCTGCCTCTGTGTTAGGTGTGACGAACACAATCTCCAAGTGGGAAGAGACGGGTTCTGCCACTTTGTTAGGGGTGATTTCCACAACCTCCAGGTGAGAAGAAGCCGGGTCTACCTCTGTATTAGGGGTGATTTCCACAACCTTACGGTGGGAAGAAGATGGGTTTGCCTCTTTGTTAGGGGTGAGGTCCAACACCTCCAGGTGAGAAGAAGCCGGGTCTGCCTCTGTGTTAGGGGTGATGTCGTCAACCTCCAGGTGGTAAGATACCGGGTCTGCCTCTGTGCTACGGCTTTTGTAAACAACCTCCAGGTGGGAAGAAGCCAGGTCTGCCTCTGTGTTAGGGGTGATGTCCACAACCTCTAGGTGGAAAGAAGCCGGGTCTGCCTCTGTGTTAGGGGTGATGTCCACAACCTCCAGGTGAGAAGAAGCCGAGTCTGTCTCTGTATTAGGGGTGATGTCCACAACCTCCAGGTGAGAAGAAGCCGAGTCTGCCTCTGTGTTAAGGGTGAAGTCCACAACCTCCAGGTGAGAAGAAGCCGGATCTGCCTCTGTTTTACGGGTGATGTCCACAACCACTAGGTGGGAAGAAGCCGGGTGTGCCTCTGTGTTAGGTGTGATGTCCACAACCACTAGGTGGGAAGATGCCAGGTCTGACTCTGTGTTAAGGGTGATGTCCACAACCATCAGGTGGGAAGAATCCGGGTGTGCCTCTGTGATAGGGGTGATGTCCATAACCACTATGTGGGAAGAAGCCAGGACTGCCTCTCTGCTACGGGTGATGTCAACAACCTCTAGGTGGGGAGAAGCTGGGTCAAACTCTGTGTTAGGGGTGATTCCCTCAACCTCCAGGTGTGCAGAAGCCAGGTCTTTCTCTGTGTTAGGGATGATTTCCATAACCTCCAGGTGGGAAGAAGATGGGTCTGCCTCTGTGTTAGGGGTGATGTCCACAACCTCCAGGTAGGAAGTTGCTGGGTCTGCCTCTGTGATAGGGGACATGTCCACAAGCTCCAGGTGGAAAGAAGCCGGGTCTGCCTCTGTGTTAGGGATGATGTCCACAACCTCCAGGTGGGAAGAAGCTGGCTCTGCCTCTGTGTTAGGGGTGATGTCCACAACCTTCAGGTGGGAAGAAGCCGTGTCTGCCTCTTTGTTAGGGGTGATGTCCACAACCTCCAGGTGGGAAGAAGCCAGGTGAGCCTCTTTGTTAGGGGTGATGTCCACAACCTCTAGGTGAGAAGAAGTTGGGTCTGCCTCTGTGTTAGGGGTGATGTCCTCAACATCCAGGTGGTAAGATACCGGGTCTGCCTCTGTGTTAGGGGGATGTCCACAACCTCCAGGTGAGAAGAAGCTGAGTCTGCCTCTGTGTTAGGGGTGATGTCCACAACCTCCAGGTGAGAAGAAGACGGATCTGCCTCTGTGTTAGGGGTGATGTCCACAACCTCCAGGTGAGAAGAAGCCGGGTGTGCCTCTGTTTTAGGGGTGATGTCCACAACCACTAGGTGGGAAGAAGCTGGGTCTGCCTCTGTGTTATGGGGGATTTCCACAACCTCCAGGTGGGAATAAGCCTGGTCTGCATCTGTGTTAGGGGTGACAATTAAAATCCTGATTGGCTCTACTACTACAAGGCACCAGGATGCTATGACAAAAGGCATCTGTCAGAGTGCTCTCTATGAGTGCTACTCACCTGCTTGGATGTCAGCTGGTAGTGTGGCGGAGACGGCCACCACTAGGACAGGGGGAACTGGCAGGGTGTCTGCAGTAGGCTGGAAGTAGCTCTTCACCTCGTCCGCCACAAAGGCACAGACAGAGCTCATAAAAAAGGGGTATTGATGTCATCCAGGGAGAAGGACTGGCTGATTCTCCCGAGGATCAACCTCACAGAGTCAAAAGCAGCAGCCCGGGAGAAAGGGGTGTGAGGAGAAGAGGCCTTCAACATGCTGGAGAGCTTCTCCCCTACGGCCACCACCATACTCACAGCCATCCCGCTTAGGAGGATGGGGTGATCTGAATGGCCTTCCTCTGGCTGAAGCCACAGGGCCAGGAGGATCCTGGGCACCAGCTCCACCACCACCTGGGATGGGCTGAGCAGGTTGCTACAGGGCTCATTGGACAGCTTTTCCAGAATGCTCCTCACAGCTCTCTCCACGATGCTGTGGACCTTAGGGTCGCTGAAATCAACAAAAAGCAGCAGAGAAAGCTAAACAATGTGCAATGTTCACACAGAAAACAGTGCCCTAGTTTCTTTCTGCATAGCTCCAGATGTGTAGATGAATGGAGCAAGCCGTATACAGGGCAGTACATGGAACTCACATGTCAGCGCCAGCTGGTGAGGTGGGGTGCATAGAGCGGCGGAGCTTGCAGACAGCCTTGTGCTCCATGTCAATCATTTTTAGGCAGGTGTTTACTTCCCAGGTCTGCCGTAGGAAACAGGAAGTCCCATTAGTGTAATTTCACAACAGATATATTTGGCTGTACTAACTAGTTGTTGAAAGGCTAGAAAAGAGCTCACTGACTGATAGTCTAAGTCTCTAACTCTCATTCTCTTACCAGCCGAGCGAGTTCGTTCCCCTCCTCCAGGGTTTCCTTCCACACCCTTCAAATAAAACACAAAGCATTTCAACTTTCCTGGCTTCCTTTTTGTTTGTTGTTTATTTTACCCACACCTCCTGGAGTGCTGCTGGTGACAGAGAATGGCAGTGAAGGTGAGAGCTGACGTGGTACTCACCTCTCCCTAAGGGATTTTTTGCCCTGAGACACCAGCCAGTCGCTCATGTGCTCCATGGTGACATGGGGCGAGACCTGGCCTCGACTCTGGAGCAGCAGATAGTGGACCATGAGCTTCTTCTGCAAGATGAGGTAAGGTGTGAGACCGTGCCACTAAAGACCATATAATGTGCTTTCAGAAGGGCCTCTCGCAACATTTCACAACTGCTCATGTCTCACAATTTGCAAGTGATATTAAAAACTCTTATGACCATCTTCTCTAAACTGTCTTGAAAGAAAACTCTTGTTTTGGGATTAAATCTATCTATTTTTTTCTTTGGTTACTGTTTTTGTGGGATGAATCTTACCTGTTTATTGTAATATACTTCCTCCCAGCAGGCCTGCAGAGTCTGAAAATAAAGGCTGCTTCTACAGAATTCCTTTGAAGATAATTAAAATAATTATGCTTTATTAGGTACATTATGCACAGGCATTTACAGTATGCTAAAAGGAATATCTCCTAAGATTACCTTAGTGGGACCATAAGTGAACTCAGGAATGCTCCCAACCCTATCCATGGTCAGAGGGGGACGAAATGCAGCGCTATAGATATACGGGATGCTCTAGAGATAACAGGAATTACTTAAAGTCGCGAATGATCAATGCCTGTGGAGTCGTCCAATATGCTGCGCTGAGAATTGAGTTGTAGGCGATATTTGGTCATGTTTGGCGCAATATACATGTTTACATTCTATTTCCATGGAGAAACTGAGTTTCTAGAACCTGTTTTCTTCTATGTCTTTATTTCGTGAAAGATTAAGCTCTTTATTTTGTCATAATGTGTATATGAGGACGTTGGAGCCCGTTCCGATTCATGACGCGGTTATCCAGGTGCATGTTGCATAGACCTACTAATCCATCCTTGGCTTACAAGTTAAATTAAATTAGTATATATGCCTATACAAATCTATTGACCACATCCATTTAAATCAATGATTGTCAATTGAAAATGTGGTTGTTGTGTTATCCTGTTGTGCGTGTCAGGGGTCCTCTTAAGCACGTTATTCCAATATTTCCTAGCTCTGAATTGACGCAGGTTACACTTTTGCAAAACTACTCAGTTAAAAACAAGAGCATGAATGACAATAAAGGTATGACTTGAATAAATGTGTAGTAGTGTGATGTTGTTCCCCTATATTATGCACCAAATTGCACACAAGGACAGTTCAAGTAGGCCATGTCAAGAGGGGATGTTAATAAGTTAATAATAATAATAATAATTATAATTCAATGTGGTTTCTTTATGTAATTACAGCTGCATAGCTAATGTTATTTTTTGGTGTACAAACATTTTTATCTATCTATATTGTAAATACACCTAATTGTAAAAGTTTTCTATATTTTGGTTTGGTCCATCGCGGGTTATCTGTATTTATGTACCCTCTTATTGTTCTCTATTGCCTGACCTTCAACTAGCAAGGTATGTTGTCATTGGCGCCGTAATTTGTTAATATAAAACTATGGTAAAGTTACACAAAGTGCTGTTACGCAACTATAGGTTTTGTTACGGGAGTATTTGGGGCAGTGTTTGAGTGAGTTTCTATATGCTCACGCAGGTGCCCGAGAGCTGTGGCTGCACCAAGGGCTAAGCTATTGTGTGTTGTCTCTTCGTGTGCAGGAATGTCTTTTATTTTGTCAGAATTATGTTGTATATCATTTTACTTGTATTGTATAGTGTGTTGTTAGGCACTGAATGTGTGCATGCAGCACCTGTTCTCTTTTGCCTGACCTTCAACTAGCAAGATGCCCGAGAGCTGTGGCTGCACCAAGAGCTAACATATTGTGTGTTGTCTCTTCGTGTGCAGGTCGAATAAAAATTATCCAACCGTCAGAATTCCAGTTGTGGCAGTGTCCTAATTAAAAGTACACAACGCAGAACGAACCACGCTACAAACTGTTGCAGTGACCTGCCGACTGGTCAGCTCAAGCCGACCGCCGGAGCTGTGCATGTGGATGAGGTGCAGGACCTGCGCATGCGAATTTGTTGATGGTTTACTGTAAGTTAATATATACTGTAAACAGTGAAAGTGAATGTAGCAAATTCATTAGATACAGGTATTCGTGCTTATTTGTATGTTTTGAATGAATTTGTTTATTGCCATAATTTTTTGGGGGGTCTTTGAATGCACTAAATTACATTGTATTTTAGTGCTCTGTTGAGCCATGGAAGATTCTTTAGTCCATAAGATGTGTTATGCTGGGGATTTTAGTGTGGGTAGAGGGAGGGGTGTCCTTCCATTTACACCAATTGTACAGTCAGCTCCTGGGAGTAGAGCGTTTGCTAGTCCTGAGTTTGCAAGCACTGGGAGGGGTAGGCTGTTTATTCCACCTGACCAGGGTATCCCACCTCTGTCTTTTGATGTACCATCATCCACAGTACTCGGTGATAATGGGACGCCTCCGAGTCAGCTTAGTGACCTTATTAAGCAGATTGGTTCAGAGATAGCAGAATCTATCAGAGCGAGTTTACTGCAGCCTGGGGTTTCTAGTCTTTCTCCTCCCCGTCCCCCTCACCAACCCCAGCAGTTTCCCCTGCCTGAGCAGTGTGGGTCAACCTTTATTGATGCGTCCAAGCTGAATCTGGTTGTGAAGTCAGATGTTAGTGCTCCACCTCTTTTTAGGGGTGATGGCTCAGATAAGTACTCTGTCCTGGAGTGGGAGGAGTTAATGGGAGTCTACCTAGAGAAGAGGGGTTACACTGGGTCTGGGAATGTTGGGGAGGTGATGTCTAGGCTCATGGGGAGGGCACGGGATGTCATGAGCCCTCTCACTCCACCGGGTTACCACCTTAATTTGTTTCCACTATCTTCCACTCTGCTCACCTCCCTCTCTCTACTCAGCCTAACTAGCTCCACCTGTCCCTGCTCTGCTCGGCTCTAATTACTCTGCCAGCTGCGCTGCATTACCCACTAACCTCTCCCAGTATTTAAGGCCCTGTCTTTCAGCTCTCCGGTGTCAGATCGTCTGCAAAGCTCACACCCGGAACCTGTTTGCTCGCGCTTCTGGCTCACCCTGGTTTTGTGACCCCGGACCTGCCTGTTTTTTGGATACTCTTCTGCCTCAGGAGATCCAGACCTGCTTCTGCCATTACGACTCCTGACTACTCTTCAATCCCGGTAACTCTGACCAGCCTTCTGCCTTGCTACTACGTATTTTGGATTTCCCTTGAACTGTACTGCTGCCTGGTTTCATTCCGCCCTGTTGTGTCTGTGTCTCCCCCCAGGACTTCTGGACCACCCACCACCGGCTTCATAGGACGCATCGCTGCCACTGGGGGGCACAGACCCAGCGCATTGGACGGGATCCCTGTTACCCCTGGAGCCTTCATTCACTCCCTACTTCCCTTTTCCCTTAAGTTTAATAAACTTTCTGGTGTGACGCAATTGTGGTCCTCTGGTCGTCTGTCTGAATCGTGACAGTACGATCTGACCATTATGGACTCAGCGCACACTTTCCCCGACATGGAAACCGATGAGCATGAGCAGCAGTTCCAGCAGCAGCAACAACAACTCGCCATGATCATTCAACTCCTCACCAACCTTACCCCAGCCAGTCTGCCCACCAGCCCAGCCCCCGAGTTACCGGCCCCGGTCATTGCAGCCGCTGCTCCGGAACCCAAGATTGGAAACCCCGAGCGGTTCAACGGCGATTCAACCCAGGTCCGGCCATTCCTGACTAGCTGCCGACTTCAGTTCTCCTTGCAGCCAAGGACCTTCGCCACGGAGGGGGCTAAAGTTGGGTATGCCATCACTCACCTGACGGGCCGAGCTCGACTCTGGGGAACAGCAGAGTTCGAACGTCAAACCCCCGCATGTGCAACCTTCGACCTGTTTGCTGAGGAGATGCTGAAGGTGTTTGACCTGGATTCACCCACCGCAGAGGCGTCTCGTGAACTGTTCAGTATTCGACAAGGCAGACGTACAGTCGCAGACCATTCCATCGACTTCCGAACCCTGGCTAGACGAAGTTCTTGGAACACACCATCGTTGGTGGACGCGTTCTTCCATAGTTTGGCTGACTATATCAAGGACGAGTTGGTCTCCCATGAACTGCCTTCCACTCTTGATGAAGCCATCGCACTGACTGTCAGGATCGACAGAAGGATACAGACCCGTCGTCGTGAGAGGGGGCGCCAAGGTCCACCTACTACCGGCATTCGGAGAGATCCGACTGGGCTCCTGTCATCTACTGCCACTCACCCAGGTCAGCTTGATCAGTCTGAGCCTATGGAGATTGGGCGAGCCTCCCTCACTCCTGCAGAGCGCCAGCGCCGCTTCACCTCTAACCTCTGCCTCTATTGTGGAGGTGATGGACATCGTGTGGTAACCTGCCCTTTAAAGGGCCGAAGCTCACCGGGCGTAGGGGGAGTCCGGTTGAGTTCAATGACCATCCAGTCCTCCGACCGTAAACCCCTGCTGCAAGTTCACCTCCGCCTCTCTGACTCAACTCACACCCTGGCTGCTCTGGTGGATTCTGGCGCCCGAAGCCAACATAATGGACATCAAGCTGGCACGCCAACTGGGACTGGAGAACCTCCGTTTGACACCTCCTATTCCTGCCCGGGCACTGGACGGACACTTACTCGGATCGGTCACTCATGTCACGGCCCCGGTCTCGATGGGTCTGTCCGGAAACCATCAAGAAACTATCCAGTTTCACCTGCTCCCCTCTCCAGGCCAACCCCTCATCCTGGGTTACCCATGGCTCCGCCCGGCACAACCCTCAGCTCGACTGGGTGACCGGGGTGATCAGGGAGTGGGGAGAGGACTGCCACCGAACCTGCCTGCTTGCTGCCGCACTACCCCCTCGGCCAGTACCTACTAACTCCGCTCCTGACCTCTCCAATGTCCCAGAATGCTACCATGGTCTCAGAGAGGTGTTTAACAAAGCAAGAGCCACATCTCTGCCCCCTCACCGACCGTACGACTGTGCCATCGACCTCCTCCCTGGAACAGCTCCTCCAAGGGGTCGTCTTTATTCGTTGTCTGCTCCTGAAAGAAAGTCCATGGAGGACTACATCAATGGCTCTCTGTCCGCAGGATTAATCCGTTCATCTTCATCTCCTGCTGGTGCTGGCTTCTTCTTTGTGGGGAAGAAGGACGGATCTCTTCGCCCCTGCATCGACTACAGGGGACTCAACGACATCACAGTGAAAAACCGTTACCCTCTGCCTCTGCTCACCTCTGCTTTTGAGTTGCTCCAGGGAGCCACTGTTTTTACCAAGTTGGATCTCAGAAACGCTTACCACCTAGTGCGGATCCGGGAGGGAGATGAATGGAAAACCGCATTCAATACACCAACAGGCCACTACGAGTATCTGGTTATGCCTTTTGGCCTCACCAATGCTCCTGCTGTGTTCCAGGCTCTAGTGAATGATGTACTGCGGGACATGTTAAACAAGTTTGTCTTCGTTTACCTGGATGACATCTTAATTTACTCCAGAAACCTGTCTGAACACACCCGCCATGTCCAGCAAGTCCTTCATCGTCTTCTGGAGAATTCCCTCTACGCCAAGGCAGAGAAATGTGAGTTTCACGTCAAGACAGTGGCCTTCCTGGGGTACATAGTGGCAGAAGGAAGTATCCAAATGGATCCTGCCAAAGTATCAGCAGTCACTTCATGGCCAGTTCCGGAGAACAGAAAGAAGCTGCAACAGTTTCTGGGGTTTGCTAACTTCTATAGGAAGTTTATCCGGAACTACAGTACCGTTGCTGCCCCTCTCACTGCTCTAACCAGCACCAAGCAACCCTTCACCTGGACCCCAGCAGCCGACAAAGCCTTCAGTACCCTCAAGGTGAGGTTCACCTCCGCTCCCATCCTCCAGATGCCTGATGTGGACCGGCAATTCATTGTGGAGGTGGACGCCTCGGATGTGGGAGTTGGTGCTGTGATTTCTCAGTGGGCTGCGGAGGATAGGAAGCTCCATCCCTGTGCCTTTTTCTCACGTCGGTTGTCCCCCTCTGAGTGCAATTACGACATAGGGAACCGTGAGCTGCTGGCTGTGAAGCTTGCCTTGGAGGAGTGGCGTCACTGGCTGGAGGGGTCCACCATTCCATTTCTCGTTTGGACCGATCATAAGAACTTGGAGTACATCCGCACGGCCAAACGGTTGAACTCCAGGCAGTCCCGCTGGGCCCTGTTCTTCACCAGGTTTAATTTCACTCTGTCATACCGGCCTGGATCACGCAACACCAAGCCAGACGCCCTCTCCCGTCAATTCCAGAAGGATGACACCCCCTCCAAGGACCCTGTGTCGATTCTGCCAAGTCCCTGCATCGTTGCAGCTCTGACCTGGGCTGTTGAGGAACAGGTGCTGGAGGCTCTCCGTAACCAGCCAGGTCCCAGCACTTGCCCAGCTGACCGCCTTTTTGTCCCCGAAGACCTGAGGTCCCAGGTCATTCAGTGGGGACATGACTCCCCGCCTAGCTTGTCACCCTGGCTCCACCCGCACTTACAACCTGCTCGCCCAGAGGTTCTGGTGGCCCTCTCTGAGGAAGGATGTACGGGAATTCGTCCAAGCCTGCCCCATCTGCAACCAACACAAGTCGTCCTGCCAGCCCCCAGCCGGATTGCTGCAGCCCCTGCCTGTGCCCAGACGTCCCTGGTCTCACATCGCCCTTGACTTTGTCACGGGGCTGCCCCCTTCAAGTGGCATGACCGTCATTCTCACCATCGTTGACCGTTTCAGCAAGATGGCACACTTCATTCCCTCCCCAAGCTCCCAACCGCCAAGGAGACCGCCCAGGTGGTCCTGGAACACGTCTTCCGGATCCACGGACTGCCAAGGGATGTTGTTTCTGACCGTGGTCCACAATTCTCCTCCGCTTTTTGGAAGGAGTTCTGTCACCTGCTGGGAGCCACAGTCAGTCTGACTTCCGGATTCCATCCCCAATCCAATGGGCAGTCAGAGCGGGCTAATCAGGAGCTCGAGAAGGCACTGCGATGCATGACTTCACGCAACCCCCACTCCTGGTCGCAGCAATTGACATGGGTGGAGTACGCACACAATTCTCTGACCTGCTCTGCCATCGGTATGTCCCCTTTCCAATGTGTTTATGGATACCAGCCTCCTCTATTTGCCAGCCAGGAGGAGGAGGTTACTTGCCCATCTGCACTTGCTTTTGCCCGTCGATGTCGCCGCACCTGGTCACAAGCCCGAGCCACACTCCTCAGGTCCGTTGCCAGCTACACTACCGGGGCCAACCGTCGGAGAATTCCTGCTCCCACCTACCATGTTGGTCAAAGGGTGTGGTTGTCATCGAAGAACCTGCCACTCAGGGTGGAGTCGCAGAAGCTGGCACCTCGGTTCATTGGCCCATTCCCTATCATAAGAGTGATTAGCCCAACTGCTGTCCGGCTCCAACTGCCTAATTCCCTGAGGGTGCACCCCACTTTCCATGTGTCTAAGATTAAGCCCATCCATGAGAGTCCGCTGGTCCCTGCTGCGCCTGGTCCTCCTCCTCCACGGCTCGTCGATGGTGGTCTGGTTTACACCGTCCGCCGCCTGCTTCGGTCCAGACGGAGGGGTAGGGGTCTCCAGTACCTCATTGACTGGGAGGGCTATGGACCTGAGGAAAGGACCTGGGTGCCAGCTAGTCGGATTGTGGATAGGACTCTCATCACCGCTTTCCACCAACGGCATCCTGATCAACCTGCAATCCGTAGGGGCCGCCCCAGAGGGGTCCCTAACCGTCCGGCCCGCTCGGCTTCCTGTCCTGTGCCTGATCCTGTCTCGGGACCTGTCCCATCTCCCGACCACGGCCCTCCGGCTTCCTCCGAGGATGAGGACGTTCACTCGGACCGTTCGGAGGAGTTCTAGCCCTCCTCCGGCTCCCCTCCTCCCGCCCGGCGTGGTGTTGCTCTTGGGACTTCTGGGGCCGTCCCTTGGGGGGGGTTCTGTCATGAGCCCTCTCACTCCACCGGGTTACCACCTTAATTTGTTTCCACTATCTTCCACTCTGCTCACCTCCCTCTCTCTACTCAGCCTAACTAGCTCCACCTGTCCCTGCTCTGCTCGGCTCTAATTACTCTGCCAGCTGCGCTGCATTACCCACTAACCTCTCCCAGTATTTAAGGCCCTGTCTTTCAGCTCTCCGGTGTCAGATCGTCTGCAAAGCTCACACCCGGAACCTGTTTGCTCGCGCTTCTGGCTCACCCTGGTTTTGTGACCCCGGACCTGCCTGTTTTTTGGATACTCTTCTGCCTCAGGAGATCCAGACCTGCTTCTGCCATTACGACTCCTGACTACTCTTCAATCCCGGTAACTCTGACCAGCCTTCTGCCTTGCTACTACGTATTTTGGATTTCCCTTGAACTGTACTGCTGCCTGGTTTCATTCCGCCCTGTTGTGTCTGTGTCTCCCCCCAGGACTTCTGGACCACCCACCACCGGCTTCATAGGACGCATCGCTGCCACTGGGGGGCACAGACCCAGCGCATTGGACGGGATCCCTGTTACCCCTGGAGCCTTCATTCACTCCCTACTTCCCTTTTCCCTTAAGTTTAATAAACTTTCTGGTGTGACGCAATTGTGGTCCTCTGGTCGTCTGTCTGAATCGTGATGTCACAATGGAGTCCCCATTGACATGGTTACCCACAGCAGCTTTCATGTGTTATCAAATGCTGGCACAATTTCGTTTATTTATTTTAGATTTGTTGTACCTATGCAGCACAGTCATACCTAATATATACAATGAATCCATATAACCTAATTTTTTATTAAAATAAAATGCTGTAACTCATGTAAAATGGTTGACCATTCAAACGACATGTGTTTTGCCTAATTAAAAGTCTATATGTTTTAGATATCATAAATAGCAGCCAGGCTTACTTAGGTTGTTTGTTCGATCTCAGCCTACCACTAATGCCAATATTTTTCATCACATCATCATCATCATCATCATCCATGAAATACATAGGCTACCTTACTACAGTAAAACAAGTCTTCCATAGTCTATGTCACCTCAGTAACAAAGTTCCAAAAAGAAATGAGGGTTCAAGAAAACATCTCTCTTCAATGGCCTCAGCTATTAGCCATATGATCAACAAGGTCAACTGCAGCACTAAAATCAAGAAGCAGCTCATCCACAAGTTTATCTTGGTCAAGTGATCTGAGCCATTGATCGATTAAATCAACGAGAGCTGTTGCAGTCGAGTGATCCTTACGGTATCTTTACGGTACGCATGCTCATAGAGGGATAAAATTAGCTGGATGTGTAATTATATAGGCCCAAAAAATGTAATTGAAGAGTAGGTGTCATTGATGTTTAGCATTTAAGTTTAATAAATAATTAAATAAAGAAATCAATATCAGCTGACTATAGAAAAGTATTGTTTAAAATTATGTTTGAACATTTTCTTATCCGTGTCTTTCCAGTTGATATAACCAAACAGACAACCTTTGTTGCTCAAGAGCGTCACACATTCCTCCATTCATTCTCTATCATATTCCCCTCCATCAAATTCCTCTATCATATTCCCTCCATCATATTCTCTCTATTATATTTCTCTCCATCATATTCCACTCCATCATAATACTCGCTATCATATTCCCTCTATCATATTCCTCTTTATTTTTACAGGGAATCCCAATTGAGACCAGTGTCTCTTTTTCAATGGTGCCCTGTGTTATATCAATTAACAATCCAAACAGCTTAAACAGATAAAATTACATACAGAGTAGAAAATATATAGAGCAAAATTATTAGACTTGAACACATACATTTCACAATGAACAGGTCTTGTATTTAACCAGTTGAGCTGACAACCATTTTGCACTGTTTCACTAGGGCTTTAGTCATCAATCTAGCAAGAGGGAAATATTTTATTAATGTAGTGGTGTCCCTCCCCCAGGAAGCTACGACCTTTAGCTTTCACCTGGAATTGTTCATTTATGTCTGAGAAAAAAACACTTTCCAAACCATATGATCTAGTACACAAGAAAAGTATAATACAACCTTCTTTACTACTTTGCCAAACATTTCATGACATTAGTGAGAGTCAAAATCTGTAAAATTTGTGAATGTCTAAATTAACATTTGGGCAATTTGACAGTGTACATCACTCCTATAGACAATGAGAGATGGGCTATGTAAAGGTCTCGATTTTGTCGTTCTGAACAAATGTTTGACTTCCACACAAAAATTACTTCTTGACTTATTTTAGGTTTAAGGAAGTGTGTAGGTTTAAACTATTGCTTTAAAGGGAAGAGAGGGGGAGGAGGAGGGCGCGAGGATGGGGGGAGTGGGAGAAAGAGGGAAGGAGGGGGGGGGAGGAGGTGGAGGGCAGCTGTGTCCGACACACCATACTTACACCTGCAACAGGTAGGCCAGGGGCGGGACCTGTAGGTGAGACTCATAACATGATAAGGGGGGCAGGTGAAGAAGGGGGTGTTGCTGGAGTCAAGGAAGGGAGGGTGTTCCTACGAGGCCCCCCTGCCAGCGAGACGGGGGCAGGGAGGAAGTCTGTCCATGGAGCATTTCTGGGTCATTGGGTCGCCTCCAATGAGATTAGATCACCCTCTACAATGTAAAGCAGTTTGAGTACTGGGGGGTTCTCTGTATAAATCCAAGGTGAAACCTCCAGGGGCTAGCCTTCTCTCAGCGGAGAGTCTGCTCTGGGCTGCCTGCGAAAGGTGCTCCTCTGTGGGAAAGAGGAGAGAACAAGAGGCCCCCAGAAGAGATCTCCTTATGGTAGTGATGGACAGATCAACTCTCCTTGTTATCTTCCACCTCTTCCTCTTCCTCTTGCTCGGCCTTCTCCCTCCTTTCCTTCTTACAGTCTTACAGTCCTTCTTACAGTCATTTTCTCCCTTTCCTCCTTCCTCTCCTCCCTCTTTCTCTTCCTCTACCTTCCTCTCCCTCCTTCCCTCTTGGTAAACCTTGTTTAGTCGAGCCAGATTGTGGATAGCTAGCCATGGTTTGGACCACTGTCGCTGTCTGGGTGGGGGGGATACAGGACTGGTCCACTGGACTCAGCTCACATGGGGAGAACCTGCTGCTGCTGCCACTCCCCCTCTTACCTGGGATGAGATCACGTTTGGAGGAAACCTGGCACCATCCCTACGGTGAAGCATGGTGGTGGCAGCATCATGCTCGGGGAGGATTTTTCCAGGGACAGGGACTGGGAACACGCCCCATTCACATCGACGGGGCTGTAGTGGAGCAGGTCGAGAGTTTCAAGTTCCTTGGTGTCCACATCACCAACAAACTATCATGGTTCAAACACACCAAGACAGTCGTGAAGAGGGCCCGACAACGCCTTTTCCACCTCAGGAGACTGAAAAGATTTGGCATTGGTCCCAAGATCCTCAAAAAGTTCTACAGCTGCACCATCGAGAGCTTCCTGACCAGTTGCATCACCGCCTGGTATGGCAACTGCTCGGCATCCGACCGTAAGGCGCTACAGAGGGTAGTGCGTACGGCCCAGTACATCACTGGAGCCAAGCTTCCTGCCATCCAGGACCTATATCTTGGAGGTGTAAGAGGGAGGCCCAAAAAATTGACAAAGACTCCAGTCACCCAAGTCATAGACTGTTCTCTCTGCTACCGCACAGCAAGCGGTACCAGAGTGCCAAGTCTAGGTCCAAAAGGCCCCTTAACAGCTTCTATCCCCAATTCATAAGACTGCTGAACAATTAATCAAATGGCCACCCGGACTATTTACATTGACACCTCCCCCCTTTGTTTTTACACTGGTAATAGGAATCTGGATCGGTTTCCTTTTCTTTTTACCTTGCTTTTGTTATTATTATTATTTTTTAAAGTTTTCTTTTTTACATTTCGTAAAATGTTATAATTACAAAAACATTTCATTTTAATTTCAATTTAGTAACATACTGTATCATTCAAATAAATATTATTATTTGTCTAATCATATTTTGCCAGCTAACTGGGTGGCAGGCTGCAATCAGTAGCTGTAATTAAGTACAGCAGCCACCAACCATCTAACGTTAATGCCTCGGATAATGAGGTTAGAAGAACAGCTGAATGGTCGGTAGCTAGCTGGCTCAATTACAGGTACTCTTAAGCGTGAAATAACATTGGAAACAACTAACCACAGTTGCTAAAAGTTACCAGTAGCTACCCACTAGCTAGCTAGCTTTGTTGGTCCAAGTGGTGGGTTAGCTAGCACTCGTGCTTCGCCGGGGTCCACCGAATAGAATACTTACCTACAATAATTACCTACAATAACCTACAATAACTACCTAAGTAAACTACCTATAATACCTGACTACAATACCTACATACAATCTAAATACATGGTTTAAGCTTTACTCAACAACATATAAGAAGCCAGCTTATCTCCTGCTAGAGAAAACACAACCTCTCCCGACAACCTCGAGGCAAGAGACCTTTCTCTCTTTCTCGTCATCTTTCAACTTCTTATTCAGTTCCTTATTTTTCTCTTTTTTCCTCCATCTTTAAAAATGTGACTTTCTGCTTGAGGTTCATGGCCAGAAAGCCCACTCTTCCCAGGATGGTCTCTGCTCTCTCTGATGAAACCGTCCCATTGGAGCTCTTGGAATGGGCACGGTCCGCCTCACTCTTCAAACCCTCCCTCGGGCTCACCTCCTCCTTGACGCTCCTCTCTTCACTCTCAATGTCAATGCCTGTCCAATAATCCTAACAGGAAGACATTGACTCTAGATGTAATATTGTTCCAATGTGGCACATTCAATACACATTTGAGTGATCAACATACATTGATGGCCTCATGGGGCACACAATTTAGAGGACAGTAATTGAGGTAACTTGTTTATTTGTATCCCAAACCGATTTTGTAATAGCCATAGATGTTCTTCCTGGGTCCACACCAAACGTAATACAAATGTTAACCCTAGTAAGGGGTGATGTTTTATACTATGAGCATAGATTAGCAGGGTTGGGGTCAATTCAATTTCAATTCCAGTCAATTCAGGAAGTACTTAATTCAATGCTTTGAATTGAAATGGAACAGACCCCCCAACCCTGTAGAGTAGAAGTGTAAAATAGGACACCTACCTTTGCCTTTTTCAGCGTCCAGGGCCTGGGTTCCTCATCCTCTGACCTGCATATGGAGGCTCTCCCTCTAACAGGCGTCTTAGTGGCCATGCAGAGCAGAGGGGTTGCCAAGTTAAGTTAGCATCTGGGACCAGCTGGTGAGCATGAGGGCAGCGATCCACCTCTTCACTAGTGCCCTTCCCTTTCTGCTCTGGCTGCTTGTGGTCCTTGTCATGGATGCATGCCAGGCTTGGAGGAAGTGCTAGGACAGGGCTTTTATCACTCATCAGTTCCTCTCTCTTGACAGTGGATGCAACTGCACTTGCCTCTGTGTTAACTGAGCACTATGTGGTGTCCTCAACTGTCTCCTCTGGCTCTTGTGGTCATTGTTGTTGTGAATGCATTGCAGACCTGGAGGACTTTTATCATCCCAGGTGTAAATAGCAACAGTTGCCTCTGTGTCGACTGAGCACTTTGTAGTGCACTCAACTGTCTTCCATAGCGGTTTGTGGTCATTGTTGTGGGTGCAGGTCAGGATTAGAGGCAGTGTTGCAGGTGCAGGAGGACTTTTATCAGCCAAACACTCCTCCGTGTGGACAGTGGACACAGAAACGGCTGCTTCCCTGGCAACTGGACACTTGTTGGTGTCCTCTACTGCCTCCCCTGGCAGAGTGTGGACAGTGGAGGCGAGCGCCCTTCCCTGGACACTTGACTCTTGGTGGTGTCCTCTACTGCCTCCTCTGGCTGCTTGTGGCCATTGTCTAGAATGTGTGGCAACTTTGAAGGCAGCATTGGAGCCGGGCTTTTATCACCCAACAGGTTCTCTCCCTGGACAATGGATGTGCCTGCAGTGATCGCTGTGGTAACGGAGGACTCGGTGGCATCCTCTTTTGTCTCCTCTGTCAGTTTGTGGTCAGAGTCTCGGATACATGGCGAGCTTGGAGGCAGTGCTGCAGGGTCAGGAGGGCTTTGATCAGCTGCCATGTCCTCTTTGAGGTGAGTGGACACATCATTGTTTGTTTCACTGATAACTGGACACTTGGTGGTGTCCTCTACTCCTCCCTGGCAGTTTGTAGTCAACTTCAAAGACAAGTGGCAGACTTGGAGGCAGCATTGGGACAGGGCATTTGGCTGCTGATCTGTACACTCCAAAATCAACGTAGCTGTGCCTGCAGTGGTCTCTGTAGCAACTGAGACCTCTAGGTATCCTCTACTGTCTGCTCTGATGGCATGAAGTCATCGTCAAAGACTGTTGGCAGGCATGTAGGCAGCACTGAAGGAAGACTTCTAGCTGCCCATCGATTCTCTCCCTTGACAGTGGCTGTGGTAGCAGTGGTCTCTGTGGCAACTGGGCACTCTGTGGCTGAAACAGCAGGCTTAGAGGTTTCGAGGGAATTGAATGGTTGCCAATGAACCGCTGAGCCAGGGGGTGGGAGGGAGTAATGATAGAATCTGTCCTCTTCCTCAACATTAGATATTGCCACTGGAGCAACTGAGACCTCAGTGGTGCCCTCTACTGCCTGATGTGGCTGCATGGAGTCTTCGTCAAAGAAGTGTGGCAGGTATCGATGCAGCATTGAGGAAAGATGTATATCTGTCCATAGGTCCTCTCGTATACCTGTAGATACGTCTGCAGTGGCCTCTGTGGCAACTGGGCATTCAGCAGACTGGCAGGTTTCAGGGACAAAGTATGAAAATACAATGAACCGCTGTGCCTCCTGGCGCGTATGGCAAATGGAGAGGGGGGATGCAACATGGTAGGTATGGGCCTCTGATTGGTGAAAGCCAGTGGTGGGAGGAGTCAATACAGGGAGCCATGAACTCAGTGAGAGGACAGTTGCTCACATCTCACACATTCTGCGTGAGAAAAGAAACAGACATGATGAAAGTGATCACATTCAGTACATACATACATACTACGTATGAGTCAGCACTACTTACTTATACATCACATTTTTTGTGTCCTCTAAGATGCTCTGCACCAGTCTGTCCCAACCCTTGGTCCCCTAGCCAATGGGCCAGCTAAGTGTAAAAATACATGCCCCACACCCAGCATAACATTTGACATTTTAGCCATTTATCAGGCGCTTTTATCCAGAACGACTTATAGTTAGTTAGTGCATTCAACTTAAGGTAGCTAGGTGAGACAACCACATAATCCTGATATGACGTCTATGATAGAGCGGTTGTTTATTTTTTATGACCAGACAACCATAAGAACTGAGGACATAAATTCACTGAAACAGACAGACACGATACAACACATTTAGACAAGAACAGTTATAAGCATTGCCATGGTGTAGCCTAATACAAAAAGAAATAAGGACAAAACATTGTTAGCTTACATTCCATGGCATATGGAACATTTTGCCCTTACAATAACTTATATTTGCTTTAATTAATATTGTTAAACAGAACTCTTGTCGACTTTGTCAAAGTTGGTCTTGTTACCTCCTCAATCAGTCTTGGCATTTTTCCTCGTCTTGAACCAAATCCTCTTCATCTTCTTCTCCTGATCCTTCTGAATCTGCAAAACCAGAGCCAACCTGGCTCCCAGCTCCATCACGTAGTCTGTCTAGATCGCCCTTTCCTCCAACCGACCTCACCCCTCCTCTGTGTCAGCGTTGAACCCTCCATGTCTTCCTCTTAGCTAACAATAACTCTGGAAAATACACAACGTTGTAGTAAGTGGGTGTTGCTAACCAAATAATAATGCATCTCTTTACAATGTGCACACGTTTTCTTCCCAGCTACTTACAATTAATCAAGTGAGAATCCTGATCCAGATATGTTTAGGCAATAGGCCTATCTGAATTACTAGTAAAAAGTTGGCTACTGAAAGCGACCAAGTTCAAATGAATCGATTTTGGCTGTTCTTATCATTTTCGTGAACAATATCCTTCATGACATCATCATTGTGATGCAAGGCGTTGCCATGGCAGATGAAAAAGCACAACACAGACTTTAAAAAGCAAACTTCAGGGTCTTTCTGTACCTTACTATTGAGCCTTATTCAACCCCTCATGTAGCTCTACTCCATATTGGGCCTGGTTCTCACAAACCACACTAATCACTTCCATCATATCATTGAAAACACTGTGTTTTGGGTAGAAAATGACTCTATATCCATGCAGGACCTAACTTGTACAGTTTCATCTATTTTAAAAACCAAGGAGGTAAAAATGCCAGTCTTCTCTTTGAGTGCCCTTGAGTGCACCTCAATTTAAAGAGGTCTATCAATTCAACCATTTGAAATGGATGTCCATTCAATTAAGAACATATTATTCTTATTAGAAATGAATCAGCTACAAATTAGGTAGGCGTACTTGTTTTTTTACACAACCTACTCTTTTTGGTACATATTTATTGAGATAATTGATTACAACATATGTTGGTGATTAACACAGAGAGAGGTTTTTTTTCTGTCATCAATAGAATGCATTAGCCATTAGGCTGGCTCACTACAATTGTAACATGACATCTCAGGTGTCAGGATGAAGCATTTTCTCACAAAAAGAGGACTCAAGCAAACTATCTCTCTTCAACAGTTTCACTAGTCATGTTAGGTCTACTTAAAATGTCACATTCATACACAAGTAATTTGAAAATAAGTTATACTACTGAAACACATTCACAATAAGTTATATTACAACCTACCTCTGAAGTAAGCAGTGTGTTCTCTCACTAATGAAATAGGACATTAATAATTTGTCAGTGGTTAGTTGAATCAGTCTCTTTGCACTGTTCAGTTTGTCTGTGCAACAGGTAACCTTCCAGAATCGGAATCTTGTGATGTCACAATGGAGTCCCCATTGCCATGGTTACCCACAGCAGCTTTCATGTGTTATCAAATGCTGGCACAATTTCGTTTATTTATTTTAGATTTTTTGTACCTATGCAGCACAGTCATACCTAATATATACAATGAATCCATATAACCTAATTTTTTATTAAAATAAAATGCTGTAACTCATGTAAAATGGTTGACCATTCAAAGCGACATGTGTTTTGCCTAATTAAAAGTCTATATGTTTTAGATATCATAAATAGCAGCCAGGCTTACTTAGGTTGTTTGTTCGATCTCAGCCTACCACTAATGCCAATATTTTCCTCATCATCATCATCATCATCATCAATGAAATACATAGGCTACCTTACTACAGTAAAACAAGTCTTCCATAGTCTATGTCACCTCAGTAACAAAGTTCCAAAAAGAAATGAGGGTTCAAGAAAACATCTCTCTTCAATGGCCTCAGCTATTAGCCATATGATCAACAAGGTCAACTGCAGCACTAAAATCAAGAAGCAGCTCATCCACAAGTTTATCTTGGTCAAGTGATCTGAGCCATTGATCGATTAAATCAACGAGGCTGTTGCAGTCGAGTGATCCTTCACGGTATCTTTACGGTACGCATGCTCATAGAGGGATAAAATTAGCTGGATGTGTAATTATATGGCCCAAAAAATGTAATTGAAGAGTAGGTGTCATTGATGTTTAGCATTTAAGTTTAATAAATAATTAAATAAAGAAATCAATATCAGCTGACTATAGAAAAGTATTGTTTAAAATTATGTTTGAACATTTTCTTATCCGTGTCTTTCCAGTTGATATAACCAAACAGACAACCTTTGTTGCTCAAGAGCGTCACACATTCCTCCATTCATTCTCTATCATATTCCCCTCCATCAAATTCCTCTATCATATTCCCTCCATCATATTCTCTCTATTATATTTCTCTCCATCATATTCCACTCCATCATAATACTCGCTATCATATTCCCTCTATCATATTCCTCTTTATTTTTACAGGGAATCCCAATTGAGACCAGTGTCTCTTTTTCAATGGTGCCCTGTGTTATATCAATTAACAATCCAAACAGCTTAAACAGATAAAATTACATACAGAGTAGAAAATATATAGAGCAAAATTATTAGACTTGAACACATACATTTCACAATGAACAGGTCTTGTATTTAACCAGTTGAGCTGACAACCATTTTGCACTGTTTCACTAGGGCTTTAGTCATCAATCTAGCAAGAGGAAATATTTTATTAATGTAGTGGTGTCCCTCCCCCCAGGAAGCTACGACCTTTAGCTTTCACCTGGAATTGTTCATTTATGTCTGAGAAAAAAAAACACTTTCCAAACCATATGATCTAGTACACAAGAAAAGTATAATACAACCTTCTTTACTACTTTGCCAAACATTTCATGACATTAGTGAGAGTCAAAATCTGTAAAATTTGTGAATGTCTAAATTAACATTTGGGCAATTTGACCAGTGTACATCACTCCTATAGACAATGAGAGATGGGCTATGTAAAGGTCTCGATTTTGTCGTTCTGAACAAATGTTTGACTTCCACACAAAATTACTTCTTGACTTATTTTAGGTTTAAGGAAGTGTGTAGGTTTAAACTATTGCTTTAAAGGGAAGAGAGGGGGAGGAGGAGAGCGCGAGAGATGGGGGGAGTGGGAGAAAAGAGGGAAGGAGGGGGGGGAGGAGGTGGAGGGCAGCTGTGTCCGACACACCATGCTCTACACCTGCAACAGGTAGGCCAGGGGGCGGGACCTGTAGGTGAGACTCATAACATGATAAGGGGGCAGGTGAAGAAGGGGTGTTGCTGGAGTCAAGGAAGGGAGGGTGTTCCTCCGAGCCCCCCTGCCAGCGAGGCGGGGAGCAGGGAGGAAGTCTGTCCATGGAGCATTTCTGGGTCATTGGGTCGCCTCCAATGAGATTAGATCACCCTCTACAATGTAAAGCAGTTTGAGTACTGGGGTTCTCTGTATAAATCCAAGGTGAAACCTCCAGGGGCTAGCCTTCTCTCAGCGGAGAGTCTGCTCTGGGCTGCCTGCGAAAGGTGCTCCTCTGTGGGAAAGAGGAGAGAACAAGAGGCCCCAGAAGAGATCTCCTTATGGTGTGATGGACGTTTGTCGGCCTTCTCCCTCCTTTCCTTCTTACAGTCTTACAGTCCTTCTTACAGTCATTTTCTCCCTTTCCTCCTTCCTCTCCTCCCTCTTTCTCTTCCTCTACCTTCCTCTCCCTCCTTCCCTCTTGGTAAACCTTGTTTAGTCGAGCCAGATTGTGGATAGCTAGCCATGGTTTAGACCACTGTCGCTGTCTGGGTGGGGGGATACAGGACTGGTCCACTGGACTCAGCTCACATGGGGAGAACCTGCTGCTGCTGCCACTCCCCCTCTTACCTGGGATGAGATCACGTTTGGAGGAAACCTGGCACCATCCCTACGGTGAAGCATGGTGGTGGCAGCATCATGCTCGGGGGAGGATTTTCAGGGACAGGGACTGGGAACACGCCCCATTCACATCGACGGGGCTGTAGTGGAGCAGGTCGAGAGTTTCAAGTTCCTTGGTGTCCACATCACCAACAAACTATCATGGTTCAAACACACCAAGACAGTCGTGAAGAGGGCACGACAACGCCTTTTCCACCTCAGGAGACTGAAAAGATTTGGCATTGGTCCCAAGATCCTCAAAAAGTTCTACAGCTGCACCATCGAGAGCTTCCTGACCAGTTGCATCACCGCCTGGTATGGCAACTGCTCGGCATCCCGACCGTAGGGCGCTACAGAGGGTAGTGCGTACGGCCCAGTACATCACTGGAGCCAAGCTTCCTGCCATCCAGGACCTATTACTTGGAGGTGTAAGAGGGAGGCCCAAAAAATTGACAAAGACTCCAGTCACCCAAGTCATAGACTGTTCTCTCTGCTACCGCACGGCAAAGCGGTACCAGAGTGCCAAGTCTAGGTCCAAAAGGCCCCTTAACAGCTTCTATCCCCAATTCATAAGACTGCTGAACAATTAATCAAATGGCCACCCGGACTATTTACATTGACACCTCCCCCCTTTGTTTTTTACACTGGTAATAGGAATCTGGATCGGTTTCCTTTTCTTTTTACCTTGCTTTTGTTATTATTATTATTTTTTAAAGTTTTTCTTTTTACATTTCGTAAAATGTTATAATTACAAAAACATTTCATTTTAATTTCAATTTAGTAACATACTGTATCATTCAAATAAATATTATTATTTGTCTAATCATATTTTGCCAGCTAACTGGGTGGCAGGCTGCAATCAGTAGCTGTAATTAAGTACAGCAGCCACCAACCATCTAACGTTAATGCCTCGGATAATGAGGTTAGAAGAACAGCTGAATGGTCGGTAGCTAGCTGGCTCAATTACAGGTACTCTTAAGCGTGAAATAACATTGGAAACAACTAACCACAGTTGCTAAAAGTTACCAGTAGCTACCCACTAGCTAGCTAGCTTTGTTGGTCCAAGTGGTGGGTTAGCTAGCACTCGTGCTTCGCCGGGGTCCACCGAATAGAATACTTACCTACAATAATTACCTACAATAACCTACAATAACTACCTAAGTAAACTACCTATAATACCTGACTACAATACCTACATACAATCTAAATACATGGTTTAAGCTTTACTCAACAACATATAAGAAGCCAGCTTATCTCCTGCTAGAAAAACACAACCTCTCCCGACAACCTCGAGGCAAGAGACCTTTCTCTCTTTCTCGTCATCTTTCAACTTCTTATTCAGTTCCTTATTTTTCTCTTTTTCCTCCATCTTTAAAAATGTGACTTTCTGCTTGAGGTTCATGGCCAGAAAGCCCACTCTTCCCAGGATGGTCTCTGCTCTCTCTGATGAAACCGTCCCATTGGAGCTCTTGGAATGGGCACGGTCCGCCTCACTCTTCAAACCCTCCCTCGGGCTCACCTCCTCCTTGACGCTCCTCTCTTCACTCTCAATGTCAATGCCTGTCCAATAATCCTAACAGGAAGACATTGACTCTAGATGTAATATTGTTCCAATGTGGCACATTCAATACACATTTGAGTGATCAACATACATTGATGGCCTCATGGGGCACACAATTTAGAGGACAGTAATTGAGGTAACTTGTTTATTTGTATCCCAAACCGATTTTGTAATAGCCATAGATGTTCTTCCTGGGTCCACACCAAGCGTAATACAAATGTTAACCCTAGTAAGGGGTGATGTTTTATACTATGAGCATAGATTAGCAGGGTTGGGGTCAATTCAATTTCAATTCCAGTCAATTCAGGAAGTACTTAATTCAATGCTTTGAATTGAAATGGAACAGACCCCCAACCCTGTAGAGTAGAAGTGTAAAATAGGACACCTACCTTTGCCTTTTTCAGCGTCCAGGGCCTGGGTTCCTCATCCTCTGACCTGCATATGGAGGCTCTCACTCTAACAGGCGTCTTAGTGGCCATGCAGAGCAGAGGGGTTGCCAGAGTTAAGTTAGCATCTGGGACCAGCTGGTGAGCATGAGGGCAGCGATCCACCTCTTCACTAGTGCCCTTCCCTTTCTGCTCTGGCTGCTTGTGGTCCTTGTCATGGATGCATGCCAGGCTTGGAGGAAGTGCTAGGACAGGGCTTTTATCACTCATCAGTTCCTCTCTCTTGACAGTGGATGCAACTGCACTTGCCTCTGTGTTAACTGAGCACTATGTGGTGTCCTCAACTGTCTCCTCTGGCTGCTTGTGGTCATTGTTGTTGTGAATGCATTGCAGACCTGGAGGACTTTTATCATCCCAGGTGTAAATAGCAACAGTTGCCTCTGTGTCGACTGAGCACTTTGTAGTGCACTCAACTGTCTTCCATAGCGGTTTGTGGTCATTGTTGTGGGTGCAGGTCAGGATTAGAGGCAGTGTTGCAGGTGCAGGAGGACTTTTATCAGCCAAACACTCCTCCGTGTGGACAGTGGACACAGAAACGGCTGCTTCCCTGGCAACTGGACACTTGTTGGTGTCCTCTACTGCCTCCCCTGGCAGAGTGTGGACAGTGGAGACGGAGCGGCCGCTTCCCTGGACACTTGACTCTTGGTGGTGTCCTCTACTGCCTCCTCTGGCTGCTTGTGGCCATTGTCTAGAATGTGTGGCAACTTTGAAGGCAGCATTGGAGCCGGGCTTTTATCACCCAACAGGTTCTCTCCCTGGACAATGGATGTGCCTGCAGTGATCGCTGTGGTAACGGAGGACTCGGTGGCATCCTCTTTTGTCTCCTCTGTCAGTTTGTGGTCAGAGTCTCGGATACATGGCGAGCTTGGAGGCAGTGCTGCAGGGTCAGGAGGGCTTTGATCAGCTGCCATGTCCTCTTTGAGGTGAGTGGACACATCATTGTTTGTTTCACTGATAACTGGACACTTGGTGGTGTCCTCTACTGCCTCCCCTGGCAGTTTGTAGTCAACTTCAAAGACAAGTGGCAGACTTGGAGGCAGCATTGGGACCGGGCATTTAGCTGCTGATCTGTACACTCCAAAATCAACAGTAGCTGTGCCTGCAGTGGTCTCTGTAGCAACTGAGACCTCATAGGTATCCTCTACTGTCTGCTCTGATGGCATGAAGTCATCGTCAAAGACTGTTGGCAGGCATGTAGGCAGCACTGAAGGAAGACTTCTAGCTGCCCATCGATTCTCTCCCTTGACAGTGGCTGTGGTAGCAGTGGTCTCTGTGGCAACTGGGCACTCTGTGGCTGAAACAGCAGGCTTAGAGGTTTCGAGGAAATTGAATGAATTGCCAATGAACCGCTGAGCCAGGGGTGGGAGGGAGTAATGATAGAATCTGTCCTCTTCCTCAACATTAGATATTGCCACTGGAGCAACTGAGACCTCAGTGGTGCCCTCTACTGCCTGATGTGGCTGCATGGAGTCTTCGTCAAAGAAGTGTGGCAGGTATCGATGCAGCATTGAGGAAAGATGTATATCTGTCCATAGGTCCTCTCGTATACCTGTAGATACGTCTGCAGTGGCCTCTGTGGCAACTGGGCATTCAGCAGACTGGCAGGTTTCAGGGACAAAGTATGAAAATACAATGAACCGCTGTGCATCCTGAGCGCGTATGGCAAATGGAGAGGGGGGGATGCAACATGGTAGGTATAGGCCTCTGATTGGTGAAAGCCAGTGGTGGGAGGGAGTCAATACAGGGAGCCATGAACTCAGTGAGAGGACAGTTGCTCACATCTCACACATTCTGCGTGAGAAAAGAAACAGACATGATGAAAGTGATCACATTCAGTACATACATACATACAACTGTATGAGTCAGCACTACTTACTTATACATCACATATATTATATATATATTTATTATGTGTCCTCTAAGATGCTCTGCACCAGTCTGTCCCAACCCTTGGTCCCCTAGCCAATGGGCCAGCTAAGTGTAAAAATACATGCCCCACACCCAGCATAACATTTGACATTTTAGCCATTTATCAGGCGCTTTTATCCAGAACGACTTATAGTTAGTTAGTGCATTCAACTTAAGGTAGCTAGGTGAGACAACCACATAATCCTGATATGAGCGTCTATGATAGAACGGTTGTTTATTTTTTATGACCAGACAACCATAAGAACTGAGGACATAAATTCACTGAAACAGACAGACACGATACAACACATTTAGACAAGAACAGTTATAAGCATTGCCATGGTGTAGCCTAATACAAAAAGAAATAAGGACAAAACATTGTTAGCTTACATTCCATGGCATATGGAACATTTTGCCCTTACAATAACTTATATTTGCTTTAATTAATATTGTTAAACAGAACTCTTGTCGACTTTGTCAAAGTTGGTCTTGTTACCTCCTCAATCAGTCTTGGCATTTTCCTCGTCTTGAACCAAATCCTCTTCATCTTCTTCTCCTGATCCTTCTGGATCTGCAAAACCAGAGCCAACCTGGCTCCCAGCTCCATCACGTAGTCTGTCTAGATCGCCCTTTCCTCCAACCGACACTCACCCCTCCTCTGTGTCAGCGTTGAACCCTCCATGTCTTCCTCTTAGCTAACAATAACTCTGGAAAATACACAACGTTGTAGTAAGTGGGTGTTGCTAACCAAATAATAATGCATCTCTTTACAATGTGCACACGTTTTCTTCCCAGCTACTTACAATTAATCAAGTGAGAATCCTGATCCAGATATGTTTAGGCAATAGGCCTATCTGAATTACTAGTAAAAAGTTGGCTACTGGAAAAGCGACCAAGTTCAAATGAATCGATTTTGGCTGTTCTTATCATTTCGTGAACAATATCCTTCATGACATCATCATTGTGATGCAAGGCGTTGCCATGGCAGATGAAAAAGCACAACACAGACTTTAAAAAGCAAACTTCAGGGTCTTTCTGTACCTTACTATTGAGCCTTATTCAACCCCTCATGTAGCTCTACTCCATATTGGGCCTGGTTCTCACAAACCACACTAATCACTTCCATCATATCATTGAAAACACTGTGTTTTGGGTAGAAAATGACTCTATATCCATGCAGGACCTAACTTGTACAGTTTCATCTATTTTAAAAACCAAGGAGGTAAAAATGCCAGTCTTCTCTTTGAGTGCCCTTGAGTGCACCTCAATTTAAAGAGGTCTATCAATTCAACCATTTGAAATGGATGTCCATTCAATTAAGAACATATTATTCTTATTAGAAATGAATCAGCTACAAATTAGGTAGGCGTACTTGTTTTTTTTACACAACCTACTCTTTTGGTACATATTTATTGAGATAATTGATTACAACATATGTTGGTGATTAACACAGAGAGAGGTTTTTTTCTGTCATCAATAGAATGCATTAGCCATTAGGCTGGCTCACTACAATTGTAACATGACATCTCAGGTGTCAGGATGAAGCATTTTCTCACAAAAAGAGGACTCAAGCAAACTATCTCTCTTCAACAGTTTCACTAGTCATGTTAGGTCTACTTAAAATGTCACATTCATACACAAGTAATTTGAAAATAAGTTATACTACTGAAACACATTCACAATAAGTTATATTACAACCTACCTCTGAAGTAAGCAGTGTGTTCTCTCACTAATGAAATAGGACATTAATAATTTGTCAGTGGTTAGTTGAATCAGTCTCTTTGCACTGTTCAGTTTGTCTGTGCAACAGGTAACCTTCCAGAATCGGAATCTTGTGATGTCACAATGGAGTCCCCATTGCCATGGTTACCCACAGCAGCTTTCATGTGTTATCAAATGCTGGCACAATTTAGTTTATTTATTTTAGATTTTTTGTACCTATGCAGCACAGTCATACCTAATATATACAATGAATCCATATAACCTAATTTTTTATTAAAATAAAATGCTGTAACTCATGTAAAATGGTTGACCATTCAAACGACATGTGTTTTGCCTAATTAAAAGTCTATATGTTTTAGATATCATAAATAGCAGCCAGGCTTACTTAGGTTGTTTGTTCGATCTCAGCCTACCACTAATGCCAATATTTTTCATCATCATCATCATCATCATCAATGAAATACATAGGCTACCTTACTACAGTAAAACAAGTCTTCCATAGTCTATGTCACCTCAGTAACAAAGTTCCAAAAAAGAAATGAGGGTTCAAGAAAACATCTCTCTTCAATGGCCTCAGCTATTAGCCATATGATCAACAAGGTCAACTGCAGCACTAAAATCAAGAAGCAGCTCATCCACAAGTTTATCTTGGTCAAGTGATCTGAGCCATTGATCGATTAAATCAACGAGAGCTGTTGCAGTCGAGTGATCCTTACGGTATCTTTACGGTACGCATGCTCATAGAGGGATAAAATTAGCTGGATGTGTAATTATATAGGCCCAAAAAATGTAATTGAAGAGTAGGTGTCATTGATGTTTAGCATTTAAGTTTAATAAATAATTAAATAAAGAAATCAATATCAGCTGACTATAGAAAAGTATTGTTTAAAATTATGTTTGAACATTTTCTTATCCGTGTCTTTCCAGTTGATATAACCAAACAGACAACCTTTGTTGCTCAAGAGCGTCACACATTCCTCCATTCATTCTCTATCATATTCCCCTCCATCAAATTCCTCTATCATATTCCCTCCATCATATTCTCTCTATTATATTTCTCTCCATCATATTCCACTCCATCATAATACTCGCTATCATATTCCCTCTATCATATTCCTCTTTATTTTTACAGGGAATCCCAATTGAGACCAGTGTCTCTTTTTCAATGGTGCCCTGTGTTATATCAATTAACAATCCAAACAGCTTAAACAGATAAAATTACATACAGAGTAGAAAATATATAGAGCAAAATTATTAGACTTGAACACATACATTTCACAATGAACAGGTCTTGTATTTAACCAGTTGAGCTGACAACCATTTTGCACTGTTTCACTAGGGCTTTAGTCATCAATCTAGCAAGAGGGAAATATTTTATTAATGTAGTGGTGTCCCTCCCCCAGGAAGCTACGACCTTTAGCTTTCACCTGGAATTGTTCATTTATGTCTGAGAAAAAAACACTTTCCAAACCATATGATCTAGTACACAAGAAAAGTATAATACAACCTTCTTTACTACTTTGCCAAACATTTCATGACATTAGTGAGAGTCAAAATCTGTAAAATTTGTGAATGTCTAAATTAACATTTGGGCAATTTGACCAGTGTACATCACTCCTATAGACAATGAGAGATGGGCTATGTAAAGGTCTCGATTTTGTCGTTCTGAACAAATGTTTGACTTCCACACAAAATTACTTCTTGACTTATTTTAGGTTTAAGGAAGTGTGTAGGTTTAAACTATTGCTTTAAAGGGAAGAGAGGGGGGAGGAGGAGAGAGCGCGAGAGATGGGGGGAGTGGGAGAAAGAGGGAAGGAGGGGAGGAGGGGGAGGAGGTGGAGGGCAGCTGTGTCCGACACACCATACTTACACCTGCAACAGGTAGGCCAGGGGCGGGACCTGTAGGTGAGACTCATAACATGATAAGGGGGGCAGGTGAAGAAGGGGTGTTGCTGGAGTCAAGGAAGGGAGGGTGTTCCTACGAGCCCCCTGCCAGCGAGACGGGGAGCAGGGAGGAAGTCTGTCCATGGAGCATTTCTGGGTCATTGGGTCGCCTCCAATGAGATTAGATCACCCTCTACAATGTAAAGCAGTTTGAGTACTGGGGGGTTCTCTGTATAAATCCAAGGTGAAACCTCCAGGGGCTAGCCTTCTCTCAGCGGAGAGTCTGCTCTGGGCTGCCTGCGAAAGGTGCTCCTCTGTGGGAAAGAGGAGAGAACAAGAGGCCCCAGAAGAGATCTCCTTATGGTAGTGATGGACAGATCAACTCTCCTTGTTATCTTCCACCTCTTCCTCTTCCTCTTGCTCGGCCTTCTCCCTCCTTTCCTTCTTACAGTCTTACAGTCCTTCTTACAGTCATTTTCTCCCTTTCCTCCTTCCTCTCCTCCCTCTTTCTCTTCCTCTACCTTCCTCTCCCTCCTTCCCTCTTGGTAAACCTTGTTTAGTCGAGCCAGATTGTGGATAGCTAGCCATGGTTTAGACCACTGTCGCTGTCTGGGTGGGGGGGATACAGGACTGGTCCACTGGACTCAGCTCACATGGGGAGAACCTGCTGCTGCTGCCACTCCCCCTCTTACCTGGGATGAGATCACGTTTGGAGGAAACCTGGCACCATCCCTACGGGGAAGCATGGTGGTGGCAGCATCATGCTCCCGGGGAGGATTTTCAGGGACAGGGACTGGGAACACGCCCCATTCACATCGACGGGGCTGTAGTGGAGCAGGTCGAGAGTTTCAAGTTCCTTGGTGTCCACATCACCAACAAACTATCATGGTTCAAACACACCAAGACAGTCGTGAAGAGGGCACGACAACGCCTTTTCCACCACAGGAGACTGAAAAGATTTGGCATTGGTCCCAAGATCCTCAAAAAGTTCTACAGCTGCACCATCGAGAGCTTCCTGACCAGTTGCATCACCGCCTGGTATGGCAACTGCTCGGCATCCGACCGTAAGGCGCTACAGAGGGTAGTGCGTACGGCCCAGTACATCACTGGAGCCAAGCTTCCTGCCATCCAGGACCTATATACTTGGAGGTGTAAGAGGGAGGCCCAAAAAATTGACAAAGACTCCAGTCACCCAAGTCATAGACTGTTCTCTCTGCTACCGCACAGCAAGCGGTACCAGAGTGCCAAGTCTAGGTCCAAAAGGCCCCTTAACAGCTTCTATCCCCAATTCATAAGACTGCTGAACAATTAATCAAATGGCCACCCGGACTATTTACATTGACACCTCCCCCTTTGTTTTTACACTGGTAATAGGAATCTGGATCGGTTTCCTTTTCTTTTTACCTTGCTTTTGTTATTATTATTTTTTTTTAAAGTTTTCTTTTTACATTTCGTAAAATGTTATAATTACAAAAACATTTCATTTTAATTTCAATTTAGTAACATACTGTATCATTCAAATAAATATTATTATTTGTCTAATCATATTTTGCCAGCTAACTGGGTGGCAGGCTGCAATCAGTAGCTGTAATTAAGTACAGCAGCCACCAACCATCTAACGTTAATGCCTCGGATAATGAGGTTAGAAGAACAGCTGAATGGTCGGTAGCTAGCTGGCTCAATTACAGGTACTCTTAAGCGTGAAATAACATTGGAAACAACTAACCACAGTTGCTAAAAGTTACCAGTAGCTACCCACTAGCTAGCTAGCTTTGTTGGTCCAAGTGGTGGGTTAGCTAGCACTCGTGCTTCGCCGGGGTCCACCGAATAGAATACTTACCTACAATAATTACCTACAATAACCTACAATAACTACCTAAGTAAACTACCTATAATACCTGACTACAATACCTACATACAATCTAAATACATGGTTTAAGCTTTACTCAACAACATATAAGAAGCCAGCTTATCTCCTGCTAGAGAAAACACAACCTCTCCCGACAACCTCGAGGCAAGAGACCTTTCTCTCTTTCTCGTCATCTTTCAACTTCTTATTCAGTTCCTTATTTTTCTCTTTTTCCTCCATCTTTAAAAATGTGACTTTCTGCTTGAGGTTCATGGCCAGAAAGCCCACTCTTCCCAGGATGGTCTCTGCTCTCTCTGATGAAACCGTCCCATTGGAGCTCTTGGAATGGGCACGGTCCGCCTCACTCTTCAAACCCTCCCTCAATCTCACCTCCTCCTTGACGCTCCTCTCTTCACTCTCAATGTCAATGCCTGTCCAATAATCCTAACAGGAAGACATTGACTCTAGATGTAATATTGTTCCAATGTGGCACATTCAATACACATTTGAGTGATCAACATACATTGATGGCCTCATGGGGCACACAATTTAGAGGACAGTAATTGAGGTAACTTGTTTATTTGTATCCCAAACTGATTTTGTAATAGCCATAGATGTTCTTCCTGGGTCCACACCAAACGTAATACAAATGTTAACCCTAGTAAGGGGTGATGTTTTATACTATGAGCATAGATTAGCAGGGTTGGGGTCAATTCAATTTCAATTCCAGTCAATTCAGGAAGTACTTAATTCAATGCTTTGAATTGAAATGGAACAGACCCCCAACCCTGTAGAGTAGAAGTGTAAAATAGGACACCTACCTTTGCCTTTTTCAGCGTCCAGGGCCTGGGTTCCTCATCCTCTGACCTGCATATGGAGGCTCTCACTCTAACAGGCGTCTTAGTGGCCATGCAGAGCAGAGGGGTTGCCAGAGTTAAGTTAGCATCTGGGACCAGCTGGTGAGCATGAGGGCAGCGATCCACCTCTTCACTAGTGCCCTTCCCTTTCTGCTCTGGCTGCTTGTGGTCCTTGTCATGGATGCATGCCAGGCTTGGAGGAAGTGCTAGGACAGGGCTTTTATCACTCATCAGTTCCTCTCTCTTGACAGTGGATGCAACTGCACTTGCCTCTGTGTTAACTGAGCACTATGTGGTGTCCTCAACTGTCTCCTCTGGCTGCTTGTGGTCATTGTTGTTGTGAATGCATTGCAGACCTGGAGGACTTTTATCATCCCAGGTGTAAATAGCAACAGTTGCCTCTGTGTCGACTGAGCACTTTGTAGTGCACTCAACTGTCTTCCATAGCGGTTTGTGGTCATTGTTGTGGGTGCAGGTCAGGATTAGAGGCAGTGGTGCAGGAGGACTTTTATCAGCCAAACACTCCTCCGTGTGGACAGTGGACACAGAAACGGCTGCTTCGCTGGCAACTGGACACTTGTTGGTGTCCTCTACTGCCTCCCCTGGCAGAGTGTGGACAGTGGAGACGGAAACGGCCGCTTCCCTGGACACTTGACTCTTGGTGGTGTCCTCTACTGCCTCCTCTGGCTGCTTGTGGCCATTGTCTAGAATGTGTGGCAACTTTGAAGGCAGCATTGGAGCCGGGCTTTTATCACCCAACAGGTTCTCTCCCTGGACAATGGATGTGCCTGCAGTGATCGCTGTGGTAACGGAGGACTCGGTGGCATCCTCTTTTGTCTCCTCTGTCAGTTTGTGGTCAGAGTCTCGGATACATGGCGAGCTTGGAGGCAGTGCTGCAGGGTCAGGAGGGCTTTGATCAGCTGCCATGTCCTCTTTGAGGTGAGTGGACACATCATTGTTTGTTTCACTGATAACTGGACACTTGGTGGTGTCCTCTACTGCCTCCCCTGGCAGTTTGTAGTCAACTTCAAAGACAAGTGGCAGACTTGGAGGCAGCATTGGGACAGGGCATTTAGCTGCTGATCTGTACACTCCAAAATCAACAGTAGCTGTGCCTGCAGTGGTCTCTGTAGCAACTGAGACCTCATAGGTATCCTCTACTGTCTGCTCTGATGGCATGAAGTCATCGTCAAAGACTGTTGGCAGGCATGTAGGCAGCACTGAAGGAAGACTTCTAGCTGCCCATCGATTCTCTCCCTTGACAGTGGCTGTGGTAGCAGTGGTCTCTGTGGCAACTGGGCACTCTGTGGCTGAAACAGCAGGCTTAGAGGTTTCGAGGAAATTGAATGAATTGCCAATGAACCGCTGAGCCAGGGGTGGGAGGGAGTAATGATAGAATCTGTCCTCTTCCTCAACATTAGATATTGCCACTGGAGCAACTGAGACCTCAGTGGTGCCCTCTACTGCCTGATGTGGCTGCATGGAGTCTTCGTCAAAGAAGTGTGGCAGGTATCGATGCAGCATTGAGGAAAGATGTATATCTGTCCATAGGTCCTCTCGTATACCTGTAGATACATCTGCAGTGGCCTCTGTGGCAACTGGGCATTCAGCAGACTGGCAGGTTTCAGGGACAAAGTATGAAAATACAATGAACCGCTGTGCATCCTGAGCGCGTATGGCAAATGGAGAGGGGGGATGCAACATGGTAGGTATAGGCCTCTGATTGGTGAAAGCCAGTGGTGGGAGGGAGTCAATACAGGGAGCCATGAACTCAGTGAGAGGACAGTTGCTCACATCTCACACATTCTGCGTGAGAAAAGAAACAGACATGATGAAAGTGATCACATTCAGTACATACATACATACTGTATGAGTCAGCACTACTTACTTATACATCACATATATATATATATATATAGTGTCCTCTAAGATGCTCTGCACCAGTCTGTCCCAACCCTTGGTCCCCTAGCCAATGGGCCAGCTAAGTGTAAAAATACAATACACTTCGTCACTTCCTGTTGAATCTGCAGACGTGTTGCTGTGCGTTTTGTTGCTGTGCGTTTTTGCTGCCAACTTTACTTTATTTTGCTAGCTGACAACTTTATGTTTTTTGTTTTGTTTTGTTTTTAATTACCGTTTATATTTTTAGTTTTTCCATCGCAACTTTTTTCCCTCATTCAACTTTTTTCACTCCGGACGCTTTATCTGGACATGGTTCGTCAACACCTTCAACAGCCGAAGCTAAGTAGTAACATTAACATGATGTCTTCTAATTGCAGTCGCTGTACTCATAATATACAGGAGAACGATCGCCTTACGGCGAGAATAGCTGTGCTACAAGCCCAGCTTCAGACGCAATCGTTAGGCAAGGGTAATTTCAGTGTAGGAAAGGAAGAAACAGCGTCTGTGCCACCAGTAAGTACAGATAGTAACGTTAGTATAAATCCCCCCGCACAGTCCCCGCAGCCGGACAACTTTCTCATGGCTTCTGGAGGGAAATGCTGTTGGAATGCTCAACCGGTGTCGCTCATTCAGCCGACAGAAACTTTCAACCGGTTTTCCCCATTATGTAGCGAGTCGGAGTCTGAGTCTGAGTCTGAGTCTTCTCTTGTCTCTACTCCTCCCGTTACGGGGTCTGAGACGCCTGAAGGCTCCCACCATTAGCTCTGACAAATTGAAAACCCTAGTCATTGGCGACTCCATTACCCGCAGTATTAGACTTAAAACGAATCACCCAGCGATCATACACTGTTTACCAGGGGGCAGGGCTACCGACGTTAAGGCTAATCTAAAGATGGTGCTGGCTAAAGCTAAATCTGGCGAGTGTAGAGAGTATAGAGATATTGTTATCCACGTCGGCACCAACGATGTTAGGATGAAACAGTCAGAGGTCACCAAGTGCAACATAGCTTCAGCGTGTAAATCAGCTAGAAAGATGTGTCGGCATCGAGTGATTGTCTCTGGCCCCCCTCCCAGTTAGGGGGAGTGACGAGCTCTACAGCAGAGTCTCAGCACTCAATCGCTGGTTGAAAACTGTTTTCTGCCCCTCCCAAAAGATAGAATTTGTAGATAATTGGCCCTCTTTCTGGGACTCACCCACAAACAGGACCAAGCCTGACCTGCTGAGGAGTGACGGACTCCATCCTAGCTGGAGGGGTGCTCTCATCTTATCTACCAACATAGATAGGGCTCTAACTCCTCTAGCCCCACAGTGAAATAGGGTGCAGGCCAGGCAGCAGGCTGTTAGCCAACCTGCCAGCTTAGTGGAGTCTGCCAATAGCACAGTCAGTGTAGTCAGCTCAGCCATACCCATTGAGACTGTGTCTGTGCCTCGACCTAGGTTGGGCAAAACTAAACATGGCGGTGTTCGCCTTAGCAATCTTATTAGGATAAAGACCTCCTCCATTCCTGCCATTATTGAAAGAGATCGTGATACCTCACATCTCAAAATAGGGTTACTTAATGTTAGATCCCTCACTTCAAAGGCAGTCATAGTCAATGAACTAATCACTGATCATAATCTTGATGTGATTGGCCTGACTGAAACATGGCTTAAGCCTGATGAATTTACTGTGTTAAATGAGGCCTCACCTCCTGGTTACACTAGTGACCATATTCCCCGTGCATCCCGCAAAGGCGGAGGTGTTGCTAACATTTACGATAGCAAATTTCAATTTACAAAAAAAAAATGGCGTTTTCGTCTTTTGAGCTTCTAGTCATGAAATCTATGCAGCCTACTCAATCACTTTTTATAGCTACTGTTTACAGGCCTCCTGGGCCATATACAGCGTTCCTCTCTGAGTTTCCTGAATTCCTATCAGACCTTGTAGTCATAGCAGATCATATTCTAATTTTTGGTGATTTTAATATTCACATGGAGAAGTCCACAGACCCACTCCAAAAGTCTAACTAAAAAGCTAACTAAAAAGCAGCATTCCCCAAGAGAGGATGGCTTTCACTTCAGCAGTAATAAATTCATGAACTTCTTTGAGGAAAAGATCATGACCATTAGAAAGCAAATTACGGACTCCTCTTTGAATCTGCGTATTCCTCCAGGGCTTAGCTGTCCTGGATCTGCACAGCTCTGCGAGGGCCTGGGATCGGGAGAGACACTTAAGTGTTTTAGTACTATATCTCTTGACACAATGATGAAAATAATCATGGCCTCTAAACCTTCAAGCTGCATACTGGATCCTATTCCTACTAAACTGCTGAAGGAGCTGCTTCCTGTGCTTGGCCCTCCTATGTTGAACATAATAAACAGCTCTCTATCCACCGGATGTGTACCAAACTCACTAAAAGTGGCAGTGATAAAGCCTCTCTTGAAAAAGCCAAACCTTGACCCGGAAAATATAAAAAACTATCGGCCTATATCGAATCTTCCATTCCTCTCAAAAATTTTAGAAAAAGCTGTTGCGCAGCAACTCACTGCCTTTCTGAAGACAAACAATGTATACGAAATGCTTCAGTCTGGTTTTAGACCCCATCATAGCACTGAGACTGCACTTGTGAAGGTGGTAAATGACCTTTTAATGGCGTCAGACCGAGGCTCTGCATCTGTCCTCGTGCTACTAGACCTTAGTGCTGCCTTTGACACCATCGATCACCACATTCTTTTGGAGAGACTGGAAACCCAAATTGGTCTACACGGACAAGTTCTGGCCTGGTTTAGATCTTACCTGTCGGAAAGATATCAGTTTGTCTCTGTGAATGGTCTGTCCTCCGACAAATCAACTGTACATTTCGGTGTTCCTCAAGGTTCCGTTTTAGGACCACTATTGTTTTCACTATATATTTTACCTCTTGGGGATGTTATTCGAAAACATAATGTTAACTTTCACTGCTATGCGGATGACACACAGCTGTACATTTCAATGAAACATGGTGAAGCCCCAAAATTGCCCTCGCTAGAAGCCTGTGTTTCAGACATAAGGAAGTGGATGGCTGAAAACTTTCTACTTTTAAACTCGGACAAAACAGAGATGCTTGTTCTAGGTCCCAAGAAACAAAGAGATCTTCTGTTAAATCTGACAATTCATCTTGATGGTTGTAAAGTCGTCTCAAATAAAACTGTGAAGGACCTCGGCGTTACTCTTGACCCTGATCTCTCTTTTGACGAACATATCAAGACTGTTTCAAGGACAGCTTTTTTCCATCTACGTAACATTGCAAAAATCAGAAATTTTCTGTCCAAAAATGATGCAGAAAAATTAATCCATGCATTTGTTACTTCTAGGTTAGACTACTGCAATGCTCTACTTTCCGGCTACCCGGATAAAGCACTAAATAAACTTCAGTTAGTGCTAAATACGGCTGCTAGAATCCTGACTAGAACCAAGAAATTTGATCATATTACTCCAGTGCTAGCTTCCCTACACTGGCTTCCTGTTAAGGCAAGGGCTGATTTCAAGGTTTTACTGTTAACCTATAAAGCGTTACATGGGCTTGCTCCTACCTATCTTTCCGAGTTGGTCCTGCCGTACATACCAATACGTACGCTACGGTCACAAGACGCAGGCCTCCTAATTGTCCCTAGAATTTCTAAGCAAACAGCGGGAGGCAGGGCTTTCTCCTATAGATCTCCATTTTTATGGAACAGTCTGCCTACCCATGTGAGAGACGCAGACTCGGTCTCAACCTTTAAGTCTTTACTGAAGACTTATCTCTTCAGTAGGTCATATGATTGAGTGTAGTCTGGCCCAGGAGTGTGAAGGTGAACGGAAAGGCTCTGGAGCAACGAACAGCCCTTGCTGTCTCTGCCAGGCCGGTTCCCCTCTCTCCACTGGGGTTCTCTGCCTCTAACCCTGTTACAGGGGCTGAGTCACTGGCTTGCTGGTGCTCTTTCATGCCGTCCCTAGGAGGGGTGCGTCACTTGAGTGGGTTGAGTTACTGACGTGATCTTCCTGTCTGGGTTGGCGCCCCCCCTTGGTTTGTGCTGTGGTGGAGACCTTTGTGGGCTATACTCGGCCTTGTCTCAGGATTGTAAGTTGGTGGTTGAGGATATCCCTCTAGTGGTGCGGGGGCTGTGCTTTGGCAAAGTGGGTGGGGTTATATCCTTCCTGTTTGGCCCTGTCCGGGGGTTTCTTCGGATGGGGCCACAGTGTCTCCGGACCGCTCCTGTCTCAGCCTCCAGTATTTATGCTGCAGTAGTTTATGTGTCGGGGGGCTGGGGTCAGTTGGTTATACCTGGAGTACTTCTCCTGTCTTATCCAGTGTCCTGTGTGAATTTAAGTATGCTCTCTATAATTCTCTCGTTCTCTCTTTCTCTCTGAGAACCTGAGCCCTAGGACCATACGTCAGGACTACCGGGCATGCTGACACCTTGCTGTCCCCAATCCGCCTGGCCTTGCTGCTATTCCAGTTTCAACTGTTCTGCCTGCGGTTACGAAACCCCTACCTGTCCCAGACCTGCTGTTTTCAACTCTTAATGATCGGCTATGAAAAGCCAACTGAGAGACCTGAGCCCTAGGACCATACGTCGGGACTACCGGCCGTGGTGACTCCTTGCTGTCCCCAGTCCGCCTGGCCTTGCTGCTATTCCAGTTTCAACTGTTCTGCCTGCGGTTATGGAACCCCTACCTGTCCCAGACCTGCTGTTTTCAACTCTTAATGATCGGCTATGAAAAGCCAACTGAGATTTATTCCTGATTATTATTTGACCATGCTTGTCACTTATGAACATTTTTGAACATCTTGGCATGGTTCTGTTATAATCTCCACCCGGCACAGCCAGAAGAGGACTGGCCACCCCTCATAGCCTGGTTCCTCTCTAGGTTTCTTCCTAGGTTTTGGCCTTTCTAGGGAATTTTTCCTAGCCACCGTGCTTCTACACCTGCATTACTAGCTGTTTGGGGTTTTAGGCTGGGTTTCTGTACAGCACTTCGAGATATTAGCTGATGTACGAAGGGCTATATAAAATAAAACTGATAAAATTGAATTGATTGATGCCCCACACCCAGCATAACATTTGACATTTTAGCCATTTATCAGACGCTTTTATCCAGAACGACTTATAGTTAGTTAGTGCATTCAACTTAAGGTAGCTAGGTGAGACAACCACATAATCCTGATATGAGCGTCTATGATAGAACGGTTGTTTATTTTTTATGACCAGACAACCATAAGAACTGAGGACATAAATTCACTGAAACAGACAGACACGATACAACACATTTAGACAAGAACAGTTATAAGCATTGCCATGGTGTAGCCTAATACAAAAAGAAATAAGGACAAAACATTGTTAGCTTACATTCCATGGCATATGGAACATTTTGCCCTTACAATAACTTATATTTGCATTAATTAATATTGTTAAACAGAACTCTTGTCGACTTTGTCAAAGTTGGTCTTGTTACCTCCTCAATCAGTCTTGGCATTTTCCTCGACTTGAACCAAATCCTCTTCATCTTCTTCTCCTGATCCTTCTGGATCTGCAAAACCAGAGCCAACCTGGCTCCCAGCTCCATCACGTAGTCTGTCTAGATCGCCCTTTCCTCCAACCGACACTCACCCCTTCCTCTGTGTCAGCGTTGAACCCTCCATGTCTTCCTCTTAGCTAACAATAACTCTGGAAAATACACAACGTTGTAGTAAGTGGGTGTTGCTAACCAAATAATAATGCATCTCTTTACAATGTGCACACGTTTTCTTCCCAGCTACTTACAATTAAGCAAGTGAGAATCCTGATCCAGATATGTTTAGGCAATAGGCCTATCTGAATTACTAGTAAAAAGTTGGCTACTGGAAAAGCGACCAAGTTCAAATGAATCGATTTTGGCTGTTCTTATCATTTCGTGAACAATATCCTTCATGACATCATCATTGTGATGCAAGGCGTTGCCATGGCAGATGAAAAAGCACAACACAGACTTTAAAAAGCAAACTTCAGGGTCTTTCTGTACCTTACTATTGAGCCTTATTCAACCCCTCATGTAGCTCTACTCCATATTGGGCCTGGTTCTCACAAACCACACTAATCACTTCCATCATATCATTGAAAACACTGTGTTTTGGGTAGAAAATGACTCTATATCCATGCAGGACCTAACTTGTACAGTTTCATCTATTTTAAAAACCAAGGAGGTAAAAATGCCAGTCTTCTCTTTGAGTGCCCTTGAGTGCACCTCAATTTAAAGAGGTCTATCAATTCAACCATTTGAAATGGATGTCCATTCAATTAAGAACATATTATTCTTATTAGAAATGAATCAGCTACAAATTAGGTAGGCGTACTTGTTTTTTTTACACAACCTACTCTTTTGGTACATATTTTATTGAGATAATTGATTACAACATATGTTGGTGATTAACACAGAGAGAGGTTTTTTTCTGTCATCAATAGAATGCATTAGCCATTAGGCTGGCTCACTACAATTGTAACATGACATCTCAGGTGTCAGGATGAAGCATTTTCTCACAAAAAGAGGACTCAAGCAAACTATCTCTCTTCAACAGTTTCACTAGTCATGTTAGGTCTACTTAAAATGTCACATTCATACACAAGTAATTTGAAAATAAGTTATACTACTGAAACACATTCACAATAAGTTATATTACAACCTACCTCTGAAGTAAGCAGTGTGTTCTCTCACTAATGAAATAGGACATTAATAATTTGTCAGTGGTTAGTTGAATCAGTCTCTTTGCACTGTTCAGTTTGTCTGTGCAACAGGTAACCTTCCAGAATCGGACTCTTGTGATGTCACAATGGAGTCCCCATTGCCATGGTTACCCACAGCAGCTTTCATGTGTTATCAAATGCTGGCACAATTTAGTTTATTTATTTTAGATTTTTTGTACCTATGCAGCACAGTCATACCTAATATATACAATGAATCCATATAACCTAATTTTTTATTAAAATAAAATGCTGTAACTCATGTAAAATGGTTGACCATTCAAACGACATGTGTTTTGCCTAATTAAAAGTCTATATGTTTTAGATATCATAAATAGCAGCCAGGCTTACTTAGGTTGTTTGTTCGATCTCAGCCTACCACTAATGCCAATATTTTTCATCATCATCATCATCAATGAAATACATAGGCTACCTTACTACAGTAAAACAAGTCTTCCATAGTCTATGTCACCTCAGTAACAAAGTTCCAAAAAAGAAATGAGGGTTCAAGAAAACATCTCTCTTCAATGGCCTCAGCTATTAGCCATATGATCAACAATGTCAACTGCAGCACTAAAATCAAGAAGCAGCTCATCCACAAGTTTATCTTGGTCAAGTGATCTGAGCCATTGATCGATTAAATCAACGAGAGCTGTTGCAGTCGAGTGATCCTTACGGTATCTTTACGGTACGCATGCTCATAGAGGGATAAAATTAGCTGGATGTGTAATTATATAGGCCCAAAAAATGTAATTGAAGAGTAGGTGTCATTGATGTTTAGCATTTAAGTTTAATAAATAATTAAATAAAGAAATCAATATCAGCTGACTATAGAAAAGTATTGTTTAAAATTATGTTTGAACATTTTCTTATCCGTGTCTTTCCAGTTGATATAACCAAACAGACAACCTTTGTTGCTCAAGAGCGTCACACATTCCTCCATTCATTCTCTATCATATTCCCCTCCATCAAATTCCTCTATCATATTCCCTCCATCATATTCTCTCTATTATATTTCTCTCCATCATATTCCACTCCATCATAATACTCGCTATCATATTCCCTCTATCATATTCCTCTTTATTTTTACAGGGAATCCCAATTGAGACCAGTGTCTCTTTTTCAATGGTGCCCTGTGTTATATCAATTAACAATCCAAACAGCTTAAACAGATAAAATTACATACAGAGTAGAAAATATATAGAGCAAAATTATTAGACTTGAACACATACATTTCACAATGAACAGGTCTTGTATTTAACCAGTTGAGCTGACAACCATTTTGCACTGTTTCACTAGGGCTTTAGTCATCAATCTAGCAAGAGGGAAATATTTTATTAATGTAGTGGTGTCCCTCCCCCCAGGAAGCTACGACCTTTAGCTTTCACCTGGAATTGTTCATTTATGTCTGAGAAAAAAACACTTTCCAAACCATATGATCTAGTACACAAGAAAAGTATAATACAACCTTCTTTACTACTTTGCCAAACATTTCATGACATTAGTGAGAGTCAAAATCTGTAAAATTTGTGAATGTCTAAATTAACATTTGGGCAATTTGACCAGTGTATATCACTCCTATAGACAATGAGAGATGGGCTATGTAAAGGTCTCGATTTTGTCGTTCTGAACAAATGTTTGACTTCCACACAAAATTACTTCTTGACTTATTTTAGGTTTAAGGAAGTGTGTTGGTTTAAACTATTGCTTTAAAGGGAAGAGAGGGGGAGGAGGAGAGAGCGCGAGAGATGGGGGGAGTGGGAGAAAGAGGGAAGGAGGGGAGGAGGGGAGGAGGTGGAGGGCAGCTGTGTCCGACACACCATACTTACACCTGCAACAGGTAGGCCAGGGGCGGGACCTGTAGGTGAGACTCATAACATGATAAGGGGGGCAGGTGAAGAAGGGGTGTTGCTGGAGTCAAGGAAGGGAGGGTGTTCCTACGAGCCCCCTGCCAGCGAGACGGGGAGCAGGGAGGAAGTCTGTCCATGGAGCATTTCTGGGTCATTGGGTCGCCTCCAATGAGATTAGATCACCCTCTACAATGTAAAGCAGTTTGAGTACTGGGGGGTTCTCTGTATAAATCCAAGGTGAAACCTCCAGGGACTAGCCTTCTCTCAGCGGAGAGTCTGCTCTGGGCTGCCTGCGAAAGGTGCTCCTCTGTGGGAAAGAGGAGAGAACAAGAGGCCCCAGAAGAGATCTCCTTATGGTAGTGATGGACAGATCAACTCTCCTTGTTATCTTCCACCTCTTCCTCTTCCTCTTGCTCGGCCTTCTCCCTCCTTTCCTTCTTACAGTCTTACAGTCCTTCTTACAGTCATTTTCTCCCTTTCCTCCTTCCTCTCCTCCCTCTTTCTCTTCCTCTACCTTCCTCTCCCTCCTTCCCTCTTGGTAAACCTTGTTTAGTCGAGCCAGATTGTGGATAGCTAGCCATGGTTTAGACCACTGTCGCTGTCTGGGTGGGGGGATACAGGACTGGTCCACTGGACTCAGCTCACATGGGGAGAACCTGCTGCTGCTGCCACTCCCCCTCTTACCTGGGATGAGATCACGTTTGGAGGAAACCTGGCACCATCCCTACGGTGAAGCATGGTGGTGGCAGCATCATGCTCCGGGGAGGATTTTCAGGGACAGGGACTGGGAACACGCCCCACTCACATCGACGGGGCTGTAGTGGAGCAGGTCGAGAGTTTCAAGTTCCTTGGTGTCCACATCACCAACAAACTATCATGGTTCAAACACACCAAGACAGTCGTGAAGAGGGCACGACAACGCCTTTTCCACCTCAGGAGACTGAAAAGATTTGGCATTGGTCCCAAGATCCTCAAAAAGTTCTACAGCTGCACCATCGAGAGCTTCCTGACCAGTTGCATCACCGCCTGGTATGGCAACTGCTCGGCATCCGACCGTAAGGCGCTACAGAGGGTAGTGCGTACGGCCCAGTACATCACTGGAGCCAAGCTTCCTGCCATCCAGGACCTATATACTTGGAGGTGTAAGAGGGAGGCCCAAAAAATTGACAAAGACTCCAGTCACCCAAGTCATAGACTGTTCTCTCTGCTACCGCACAGCAAGCGGTACCAGAGTGCCAAGTCTAGGTCCAAAAGGCCCCTTAACAGCTTCTATCCCCAATTCATAAGACTGCTGAACAATTAATCAAATGGCCACCCGGACTATTTACATTGACACCTCCCCCCTTTGTTTTTACACTGGTAATAGGAATCTGGACCGGTTTCCTTTTCTTTTTACCTTGCTTTTGTTATTATTATTATTTTTTAAAGTTTTCTTTTTACATTTCGTAAAATGTTATAATTACAAAAACATTTCATTTTAATTTCAATTTAGTAACATACTGTATCATTCAAATAAATATTATTATTTGTCTAATCATATTTTGCCAGCTAACTGGGTGGCAGGCTGCAATCAGTAGCTGTAATTAAGTACAGCAGCCACCAACCATCTAACGTTAATGCCTCGGATAATGAGGTTAGAAGAACAGCTGAATGGTCGGTAGCTAGCTGGCTCAATTACAGGTACTCTTAAGCGTGAAATAACATTTGAAACAACTAACCACAGTTGCTAAAAGTTACCAGTAGCTACCCACTAGCTAGCTAGCTTTGTTGGTCCAAGTGGTGGGTTAGCTAGCACTCGTGCTTCGCCGGGGTCCACCGAATAGAATACTTACCTACAATAATTACCTACAATAACCTACAATAACTACCTAAGTAAACTACCTATAATACCTGACTACAATACCTACATACAATCTAAATACATGGTTTAAGCTTTACTCAACAACATATAAGAAGCCAGCTTATCTCCTGCTAGAGAAAACACAACCTCTCCCGACAACCTCGAGGCAAGAGACCTTTCTCTCTTTCTCGTCATCTTTCAACTTCTTATTCAGTTCCTTATTTTTCTCTTTTTCCTCCATCTTTAAAAATGTGACTTTCTGCTTGAGGTTCATGGCCAGAAAGCCCACTCTTCCCAGGATGGTCTCTGCTCTCTCTGATGAAACCGTCCCATTGGAGCTCTTGGAATGGGCACGGTCCGCCTCACTCTTCAAACCCTCCCTCGGGCTCACCTCCTCCTTGGCGCTCCTCTCTTCACTCTCAATGTCAATGCCTGTCCAATAATCCTAACAGGAAGACATTGACTCTAGATGTAATATTGTTCCAATGTGGCACATTCAATACACATTTGAGTGATCAACATACATTGATGGCCTCATGGGGCACACAATTTAGAGGACAGTAATTGAGGTAACTTGTTTATTTGTATCCCAAACCGATTTTGTAATAGCCATAGATGTTCTTCCTGGGTCCACACCAAACGTAATACAAATGTTAACCCTAGTAAGGGGTGATGTTTTATACTATGAGCATAGATTAGCAGGGTTGGGGTCAATTCAATTTCAATTCCAGTCAATTCAGGAAGTACTTAATTCAATGCTTTGAATTGAAATGGAACAGACCCCCAACCCTGTAGAGTAGAAGTGTAAAATAGGACACCTACCTTTGCCTTTTTCAGCGTCCAGGGCCTGGGTTCCTCATCCTCTGACCTGCATATGGAGGCTCTCACTCTAACAGGCGTCTTAGTGGCCATGCAGAGCAGAGGGGTTGCCAGAGTTAAGTTAGCATCTGGGACCAGCTGGTGAGCATGAGGGCAGCGATCCACCTCTTCACTAGTGCCCTTCCCTTTCTGCTCTGGCTGCTTGTGGTCCTTGTCATGGATGCATGCCAGGCTTGGAGGAAGTGCTAGGACAGGGCTTTTATCACTCATCAGTTCCTCTCTCTTGACAGTGGATGCAACTGCACTTGCCTCTGTGTTAACTGAGCACTATGTGGTGTCCTCAACTGTCTCCTCTGGCTGCTTGTGGTCATTGTTGTTGTGAATGCATTGCAGACCTGGAGGACTTTTATCATCCCAGGTGTAAATAGCAACAGTTGCCTCTGTGTCGACTGAGCACTTTGTAGTGCACTCAACTGTCTTCCATAGCGGTTTGTGGTCATTGTTGTGGGTGCAGGTCAGGATTAGAGGCAGTGTTGCAGGTGCAGGAGGACTTTTATCAGCCAAACACTCCTCCGTGTGGACAGTGGACACAGAAACGGCTGCTTCCCTGGCAACTGGACACTTGTTGGTGTCCTCTACTGCCTCCCCTGGCAGAGTGTGGACAGTGGAGACGGAAACGGCCGCTTCCCTGGACACTTGACTCTTGGTGGTGTCCTCTACTGCCTCCTCTGGCTGCTTGTGGCCATTGTCTAGAATGTGTGGCAACTTTGAAGGCAGCATTGGAGCCGGGCTTTTATCACCCAACAGGTTCTCTCCCTGGACAATGGATGTGCCTGCAGTGATCGCTGTGGTAACGGAGGACTCGGTGGCATCCTCTTTTGTCTCCTCTGTCAGTTTGTGGTCAGAGTCTCGGATACATGGCGAGCTTGGAGGCAGTGCTGCAGGGTCAGGAGGGCTTTGATCAGCTGCCATGTCCTCTTTGAGGTGAGTGGACACATCATTGTTTGTTTCACTGATAACTGGACACTTGGTGGTGTCCTCTACTGCCTCCCCTGGCAGTTTGTAGTCAACTTCAAAGACAAGTGGCAGACTTGGAGGCAGCATTGGGACAGGGCATTTAGCTGCTGATCTGTACACTCCAAAATCAACAGTAGCTGTGCCTGCAGTGGTCTCTGTAGCAACTGAGACCTCATAGGTATCCTCTACTGTCTGCTCTGATGGCATGAAGTCATCGTCAAAGACTGTTGGCAGGCATGTAGGCAGCACTGAAGGAAGACTTCTAGCTGCCCATCGATTCTCTCCCTTGACAGTGGCTGTGGTAGCAGTGGTCTCTGTGGCAACTGGGCACTCTGTGGCTGAAACAGCAGGCTTAGAGGTTTCGAGGAAATTGAATGAATTGCCAATGAACCGCTGAGCCAGGGGTGGGAGGGAGTAATGATAGAATCTGTCCTCTTCCTCAACATTAGATATTGCCACTGGAGCAACTGAGACCTCAGTGGTGCCCTCTACTGCCTGATGTGGCTGCATGGAGTCTTCGTCAAAGAAGTGTGGCAGGTATCGATGCAGCATTGAGGAAAGATGTATATCTGTCCATAGGTCCTCTCGTATACCTGTAGATACATCTGCAGTGGCCTCTGTGGCAACTGGGCATTCAGCAGACTGGCAGGTTTCAGGGACAAAGTATGAAAATACAATGAACCGCTGTGCATCCTGAGCGCGTATGGCAAATGGAGAGGGGGGATGCAACATGGTAGGTATAGGCCTCTGATCGGTGAAAGCCAGTGGTGGGAGGGAGTCAATACAGGGAGCCATGAACTCAGTGAGAGGACAGTTGCTCACATCTCACACATTCTGCGTGAGAAAAGAAACAGACATGATGAAAGTGATCACATTCAGTACATACATACATACTGTATGAGTCAGCACTACTTACTTATACATCACATATATATATATATATATATATATATATATTGTGTCCTCTAAGATGCTCTGCACCAGTCTGTCCCAACCCTTGGTCCCCTAGCCAATGGGCCAGCTAAGTGTAAAAATACATGCCCCACACCCAGCATAACATTTGACATTTTAGCCATTTATCAGACGCTTTTATCCAGAACGACTTATAGTTAGTTAGTGCATTCAACTTAAGGTAGCTAGGTGAGACAACCACATAATCCTGATATGAGCGTCTATGATAGAACGGTTGTTTATTTTTTATGACCAGACAACCATAAGAACTGAGGACATAAATTCACTGAAACAGACAGACACGATACAACACATTTAGACAAGAACAGTTATAAGCATTGCCATGGTGTAGCCTAATACAAAAAGAAATAAGGACAAAACATTGTTAGCTTACATTCCATGGCATATGGAACATTTTGCCCTTACAATAACTTATATTTGCTTTAATTAATATTGTTAAACAGAACTCTTGTCGACTTTGTCAAAGTTGGTCTTGTTACCTCCTCAATCAGTCTTGGCATTTTCCTCGTCTTGAACCAAATCCTCTTCATCTTCTTCTCCTGATCCTTCTGGATCTGCAAAACCAGAGCCAACCTGGCTCCCAGCTCCATCACGTAGTCTGTCTAGATCGCCCTTTCCTCCAACCGACACTCACCCCCTCCTCTGTGTCAGCGTTGAACCCTCCATGTCTTCCTCTTAGCTAACAATAACTCTGGAAAATACACAACGTTGTAGTAAGTGGGTGTTGCTAACCAAATAATAATGCATCTCTTTACAATGTGCACACGTTTTCTTCCCAGCTACTTACAATTAATCAAGTGAGAATCCTGATCCAGATATGTTTAGGCAATAGGCCTATCTGAATTACTAGTAAAAAGTTGGCTACTGGAAAAGCGACCAAGTTCAAATGAATCGATTTTGGCTGTTCTTATCATTTCGTGAACAATATCCTTCATGACATCATCATTGTGATGCAAGGCGTTGCCATGGCAGATGAAAAAGCACAACACAGACTTTAAAAAGCAAACTTCAGGGTCTTTCTGTACCTTACTATTGAGCCTTATTCAACCCCTCATGTAGCTCTACTCCATATTGGGCCTGGTTCTCACAAACCACACTAATCACTTCCATCATATCATTGAAAACACTGTGTTTTGGGTAGAAAATGACTCTATATCCATGCAGGACCTAACTTGTACAGTTTCATCTATTTTAAAAACCAAGGAGGTAAAAATGCCAGTCTTCTCTTTGAGTGCCCTTGAGTGCACCTCAATTTAAAGAGGTCTATCAATTCAACCATTTGAAATGGATGTCCATTCAATTAAGAACATATTATTCTTATTAGAAATGAATCAGCTACAAATTAGGTAGGCGTACTTGTTTTTTTACACAACCTACTCTTTTGGTACATATTTATTGAGATAATTGATTACAACATATGTTGGTGATTAACACAGAGGTTTTTTTTCTGTCATCAATAGAATGCATTAGCCATTAGGCTGGCTCACTACAATTGTAACATTACATTTACATTTTACATTTTAGTCATTTAGCAGACGCTCTTATCCAGAGCGACTTACAGGAGCAATTAGGGTTAAGTGCCTTGCTCAAGGGCACATTTACCCCATTTAGCAGACGCTCTTATCCAGAGTGACTTACAAATTGGTGCATTCACCCTATAGCTAGTGGGATAACCACTTTACAATTTTATTTTTTATTTTCTCTTTATTTTTTTTTTTTTTTATTTTTTTTGGGGGGGGTGGGTTGGGGTACGGGGGGTAGAAGGATTACATTATCCTATCCCAGGTATTCCTTAAAGAGGTGGGGTTTCAAATGTCTCCGGAAGGTGGTGAGTGACTCCGCTGTCCTGGCGTCGTGAGGGAGCTTGTTCCACCATTGGGGTGCCAGAGCAGCGAACAGTTTTGACTGGGCTGAGCGGGAGCTATGCTTCCGCAGAGGAAGGGGAGCCAGCAGGCCAGAGGTGGATGAACGCAATGCCCTCGTTTGGGTGTAGGGACTGATCAGAGCCTGAAGGTACGGCAGTACCGTTCCCCTCACTGCTCCATAAGCAAGCACCATGGTCTTGTAACGGATGCGAGCTTCAACTGGAAGCCAGTGGAGTGTGCGGAGGAGGGGGGTGACGTGAGAGAACTTGGGAAGGTTGAACACCAGACGGGCGGCGGCATTCTGGATGAGTTGTAGGGGTTTAATGGCACAGGCAGGGAGCCCAGCCAACAGCGAGTTGCAGTAATCCAGACGGGAGATGACAAGTGCCTGGATTAGGACCTGTGCCGCTTCCTGTGTAAGGCAGGGTCGTACTCTCCGAATGTTGTAGAGCGTGGATCTGCAGGATCGGGTCACCGCCTTGATGTTAGCGGAGAACGACAGGGTGTTGTCCAGGGTCACGCCAAGGCTCTTCGTGTTTTGGGTAGAAAAAGACTCTATGTCCATGCAGGACCTAACTTGTACAGTTTCATCTATTTTAAAAACCAAGGAGGTAAAAATGCCAGTCTTCTCTTTGAGTGCCCTTGAGTGCACCTCAATTTAAAGAGGTCTATCAATTCAACCATTTGAAATGGATGTCCATTCAATTAAGAACATATTATTCTTATTAGAAATGAATCAGCTACAAATTAGGTAGGCGTACTTGTTTTTTTACACAACCTACTCTTTTGGTACATATTTTATTGAGATAATTGATTACAACATATGTTGGTGATTAACACAGAGAGAGGTTTTTTTCTGTCATCAATAGAATGCATTAGCCATTAGGCTGGCTCACTACAATTGTAACATGACATCTCAGGTGTCAGGATGAAGCATTTTCTCACAAAAAGAGGACTCAAGCAAACTATCTCTCTTCAACAGTTTCACTAGTCATGTTAGGTCTACTTAAAATGTCACATTCATACACAAGTAATTTGAAAATAAGTTATACTACTGAAACACATTCACAATAAGTTATATTACAACCTACCTCTGAAGTAAGCAGTGTGTTCTCTCACTAATGAAATAGGACATTAATAATTTGTCAGTGGTTAGTTGAATCAGTCTCTTTGCACTGTTCAGTTTGTCTGTGCAACAGGTAACCTTCCAGAATCGGACTCTTGTGATGTCACAATGGAGTCCCCATTGCCATGGTTACCCACAGCAGCTTTCATGTGTTATCAAATGCTGGCACAATTTAGTTTATTTATTTTAGATTTTTTGTACCTATGCAGCACAGTCATACCTAATATATACAATGAATCCATATAACCTAATTTTTATTAAAATAAAATGCTGTAACTCATGTAAAATGGTTGACCATTCAAACGAGACATGTGTTTTGCCTAATTAAAAGTCTATATGTTTTAGATATCATAAATAGCAGCCAGGCTTACTTAGGTTGTTTGTTCGATCTCAGCCTACCACTAATGCCAATATTTTTCATCATCATCATCATCATCAATGAAATACATAGGCTACCTTACTACAGTAAAACAAGTCTTCCATAGTCTATGTCACCTCAGTAACAAAGTTCCAAAAAGAAATGAGGGTTCAAGAAAACATTTCTCTTCAATGGCCTCAGCTATTAGCCATATATCAACAAGGTCAACTGCAGCACTAAAATCAAGAAGCAGCTCATCCACAAGTTTATCTTGGTCAAGTGATCTGAGCCATTGATCGATTAAATCAACGAGCTGTTGCAGTCGAGTGATCCTTACGGTATCTTTCCGGTACGCATGCTCATAGAGGGATAAAATTAGCTGGATGTGTAATTATATAGGCCCAAAAATGTAATTGAAGAGTAGGTGTCATTGATGTTTAGCATTTAAGTTTAATAAATAATTAAATAAAGAAATCAATATCAACTGACTATAGAAAAGTATTGTTTAAAATTATGTTTGAACATTTTCTTATCCGTGTCTTTCCAGTTGATATAACCAAACAGACAACCTTTGTTGCTCAAGAGCGTCACACATTCCTCCATTCATTCTCTATCATATTCCCCTCCATCAAATTCCTCTATCATATTCCCTCCATCATATTCTCTCTATTATATTTCTCTCCATCATATTCCACTCCATCATAATACTCGCTATCATATTCCCTCTATCATATTCCTCTTTATTTTTACAGGGAATCCCAATTGAGACCAGTGTCTCTTTTTCAATGGTGCCCTGTGTTATATCAATTAACAATCCAAACAGCTTAAACAGATAAAATTACATACAGAGTAGAAAATATATAGAGCAAAATTATTAGACTTGAACACATACATTTCACAATGAACAGGTCTTGTATTTAACCAGTTGAGCTGACAACCATTTTGCACTGTTTCACTAGGGCTTTAGTCATCAATCTAGCAAGAGGGAAATATTTTATTAATGTAGTGGTGTCCCTCCCCCCAGGAAGCTACGACCTTTAGCTTTCACCTGGAATTGTTCATTTATGTCTGAGAAAAAAAACACTTTCCAAACCATATGATCTAGTACACAAGAAAATTATAATACAACCTTCTTTACTACTTTGCCAAACATTTCATGACATTAGTGAGAGTCAAAATCTGTAAAATTTGTGAATGTCTAAATTAACATTTGGGCAATTTACCAGTGTATATCACTCCTATAGGCAATGAGAGTGGGCTATGTAAAGGTCTCGATTTTGTCGTTCTGAACAAATGTTTACTTCCACACAAATTACTTCTTACTTATTTTAGGTTTAAGGAAGTGTGTTGGTTTAAACTATTGCTTTAAAGGGAGAGGGGGGGGGGAGGAGAGGATGGGGGGTGGGAGAAAGAGGGAAGGAGGGGGGGGGGGAGGTGGAGGGCAGCTGTGTCCACACACCATACTTACACCTGCAACAGTAGGCCAGGGGCGGGACCTGTAGGTGAGACTCCTAACATGATAAGGGGGCGGTGAAGGGGGTGTTGCTGAGTCAGGAGGGGGGGGTGTTCCTCCGAGCCCCCCTGCCAGCGGGCGGGGAGCAGGGGGAAGTCTGTCCATGGGCATTTCTGGGTCATTGGGTCGCCTCCAATGATTAATCACCCTCTACAATTAAAGCAGTTTGAGTACTGGGGGTTTCTCTGTATAAATCCAAGTGAAACCTCCAGGACTAGCCTTCTCTCAGCGGAGAGTCTGCTCTGGGCTGCCTCGAAAGGTGCTCCTCTGTGGAAAGGGGAGACAAGGGGCCCCAGAGGGGATCCCTTTGTAGTGATACAGATCACTCTCCTTGTTATCTTCCACCTCTTCCTCTTCCTCTTGCTCGGCCTTCACCCTCCTTTCCTTCTTACAGTCATTTTCTCCCTTTCCTCCTTCCTCTCCTCCCTCTTTCTCTTCCTCTACCTTCCTCTCCCTCCTTCCCTCTTGGTAAACCTTGTTTAGTCGAGGCCTATTGTGATAGCTAGCCATGGTTCCGGACCACTGTGCGCGCTGTCTGGGTGGGCATACAGGACTATCCACTGACTCAGCTTCACACTGGGAACCTGCTCTGCTGCCCACTCCCCCTTACCTGGATAACTTTGGAGGGAAACCTGGCACCATCCCTACGGTGAAGCATGGTGGTGGCAGCATCATGCTCCGGGGAGGATTTTTCAGGGACAGGGACTGGAACCGCCCC
>NW_025535429.1:0-98684 GCF_020615455.1 Coregonus clupeaformis | reverse complement strand
TACCATTGACTTGCAATGGATTTGTGCCACAAATGCTAAAAAAGTTAGCAGTTATAACAATAGTAAGATAAACAATATATGCCCAGAACTATATTGAGGGACAGACTGTTGAAATGCCCAGTTGATTATGTAAACAGTATTGTAGAACTCTGGCATTGATGGTCCATCTGAGGGTTAGTCATTGATATGAATGCTCAGAGTAAAAGAGCTGTGAACTCACCTGTGATGGCCCACGTCTACCACAACCTTTCCTATTGTGTTTGTAAGCACCACAGCATTTTAGGCAGCCATTGTTCAAAATGTGTTCATACATACATTACAATGGGAGGGCGTGTGGAAGGAACAGGGGAGAACCAGGAGTTTGATCTCTGACTTCTATTTAGGACTGGGATCCCTCTGTGGGCCGGCCTTTTCAGAATATCTCCGATTCTCTTTTAAACATGCTAGAAACCTAAAGGACAGCCTAGTAAGAGCAGATGAATATGTTCCCCCCTCAGCATTTCCTATCCACCCCTCCCCCTCAAATCATTGTGAGAACTGTAATGTGATGACCAAGGGGGACTTCTTTCTTCACCCTCATACTGGAAATAAAATGTATGTCCTGGGTAGAATTTCCTGTAAAACAAAATGTGTGGTATATTTCCTGATGTGCCCATGTGGCTATTATTATGTTGGAAAGTCTAAGAGAAAGTTGAAAGTTGAAATAGCAACTCCCCTGCAGTGTTGCCAACTAATTTTCAGGGGAAGTTGTTAGAGGCAGGTCAATGTGTTGCTAAAAGTTGCTCAATAACGTTGTGATGTCATTGCGTGATGACAACATTACATTTACATTTTAGTCATTTAGCAGACGCTCTTATCCAGACCGACTTACAGTTAGTGAGTGCATAATTTTTTCGTTATAACATAAAACCGCGTCATTACGTAGAATACACAATAACGTGAATCAAATTGACTGGCGTCTCAGCGACAAATATGATTTGACATTTGTTAGTTTAGATTTGTTTGTTTATTATCACATATTTGTATTTGTAAAAGTAATATAAACACATAACATTTATATGATCAGATATTTTTATTTATAAACACAACACATTGAATTATTGAACAATTACACATTATTGAACAATTATATTTGATTTATTTTCTTATTAACTAGTAAACCTACACATTCTGAACAATTATAGTTTCAAGCAGTGTATTGGTAGTTAGTTAACATGCTACCTGACTGATCAACAATTATAGGTACAAGCTAATAACAAGGTCTATATGCTATCTTATTGAACAAGCAACTTAACTCAAATAATGATGTGTGCGCTAGGCATCTCTCTCCAGCTCTCTCCAGGTTGTTGTGCTGCTTGGCTGGCCTGCTGCTGCCTGTGCATGAGCTGAGCGCCTGCTGCTCACGTCACTCACAATGCACTTTTGCAGCCAGCCATGTGTGTTGTGACTGAGTGTGTGACAGAGAAAATCGTTTTAGTGTCATTTAGAGGTAAAATTTGTGCATTTTAGTGTTTGAGTCACTTTTCAAAAGTTGCTAAAATTTCCAAATAAGTTTTTAAAGTAGCTAAATTTGTTGCTAGGTGCTGTTTGAAAAAAAGTTGCCAGGGTAGTCTGAAAAGTTTCTAAATCTAGCAACAAAATAGCTAAGTTGGCATCACTGGGCCCTACCCCATTACATGAGAACAGGGTATCTGCCACTGCCTTCTCCTCCTCTGGGACACTTCTACTTTGCATAGAGTTGATCAATCTGTTGATTGTGGCCTGTGGAATGTTGTCCCATTCCTCTTCAGTGGCTGTGTGAAGTTGCTGTATATTGACGGTTACTGGAACAAGCTGTGGTACACGTCGATCCAGCCCTCCCAAACATTCTCAATGGGTGACATGTCTGGTGAGTATGCAGGACATGGAAGAACTGGGACATTTTCAGCCTCCAGGAATTGTGTACAGATCCTTGCAGACATTGGGCCCTGCATTATCATGCTGAAACATGACGTGATGTCGGCAGGACAATGGGCCTCAGGATCTTGTCATGGTATCTCTGTGCATTACATTTTCCATTGATAAAATGCAATTTTGTTCCTTCTCCGTAGCTTATGCCTGCCCATACCATAACCCTGACACTAACATGGGGTACTGTGTTCATGACATTGACATCAGCAAACCACACGCCCCACACACCACCATACACATGGTCTGCAGTTGTGAGGGTGGTTGGGCATACTGCCAATTTCACTAAAACAAAGTTGGAGGCGGCTTATGGTAGAGAAATTACCATTAAATTATCTGGCAACAGCTCTGGTGGACATTCCTGCAGTCAGCATGCCAGTTGCATGCTCCCCTCAAAACTTGAGACATCTGTGGCATTGTCAGTGGTAGAAAAAGCACCCAATTGTCATACTTGAGTAAAAGTAAAGATACCTTAATAGAAAATATCTCAAGTAAAACTGAAAGTCACCCAGTAAAATACTACTTGAGTAAAAGTCTATAAGTATTTGGTTTTAAATATACTTAAGTATCAAAAGTAAATGTAATTGCTAAAATATACTTGCTGTCTGTGTTGGGTCTGTAGTTGCCATGGCGCCCTAGCGGACTAAGCAGAGAGCTCCTGTAAATATGTACATAATTCATTATTTTTCTGGATCTTTTGAAAACATCAATTGAGGAGTCTCCTGAAGCGTGAGAGGAATGGGAGATGCAGTGCTGAGGCAGAGGGGCTCGTAGTGAGGACGACTGGCTAATACTCTGAACGGTGTGTGGTGAGCTTTCTGGCGCCCGAGAGCTGCTGAGGCATCAAGTGGTGCTGCACAGAGTGAAGGAGGAGTCCAGTATCTATAAGACTCATGCTGGTTCCCATAATAGCCCCCTACAAGGTCATCACTAGACTCTTCATCAACCATCTCCCTGACCACCTTCCTCGCATCAAGCCATGAACTGTCCCTCTCCATCTTTGGAGGATGCATGTACTCAAAGACTTGGCCTCTATTGGTTGACTATAGTTAGTATGAAAAAAGTATGAAAATGTATGCACTCACTAACTGTAAGTCGCTCTGGATGAGAGTGTCTGCTAAATGACTAAAATGTAATGTCAATGTATCAAAAGTAAAAGTAAACGATAAATCATTTCAAATTCCTTATATTAAGTAAACCAGATGACACCAAGAATCGAGGCAAAGGTAAGGATCTCTGGATTAACTATATAATGTTAGCTAAATGTAGTAATGAATAAATAGGCTACATTTATTTAAATGGCCAATTCTGATGGGGGGCACTTACAGCGGGGAAAAAAATTATTTAGTCAGCCACCAATTGTGCAAGTTCTCCCACTTAAAAAGATGAGAGAGGCCTATAATTTTCATCATAGGTACAGGTAGGTCCAGAAAATCACATTGTAGGATTTTTTTATGAATTTATTTGCAAATTATGGTGGAAAATAAGTATTTGGTCACCTACAAACAAGCAAGATTTCTGGCTCTCACAGACCTGTAACTTCTTCTTTGAGAGGCTCCTCTGTCTTCCACTCATTACCTGTATTAATGGCACCTGTTTGAGCTTGTTATCAGTATAAAGACATCTGTCCACAACCTCAAGCAGTCACACTCCAAACTCCACTATGGCCAAGACCATAGAGCTGTCAAAGGACACCAGAAATACAATTTTAGACCTGCACCAGGCTGGGAAGACTGAATCTGCAATAGGTAAGCAGCTTGGTTTGAAGAAATCAACTGTGGGAGCAATTATTAGGAAATGGAAGATATACAAGACCACTGATAATCTCCCTCGATCTGGGGCTCCACGCAAGATCTCACCCCGTGGGGTCAAAATGATCACAAGAACGGTGAGCAAAAATCCCAGAACCAGAACCACACGGGGGACATAGTGAATGACCTGCAGAGAGCTGGGACTCAAATCCTGCAGTGCCAGACGTGTCCCCCTGCTTAAGCCAGTACATGTCCAGGCCCGTCTGAAGTTTGCTAGAGTGCATTTGGATGATCCAGAAGAGGATTGGGAGAATGTCATATGGTCAGATGAAACCAAAATATAACTTTTTGGTAAAAACTCAACTCGTCGTGTTTGGAGGACAAAGAATGCTGAGTTGCATCCAAAGAACACCATACCTACTGTGAAGCATGGGGGTGGAAACATCATGCTTTGGGGCTGTTTTCTGCAAAGGGACCAGGCGACTGATCCGTGTAAAGGAAAGAATGAATGGGGCCATGTATCGTGAGATTTTGTGTGAAAACCTCCTTCCATCAGCAAGGGCATTGAAGATGAAACGTGGCTGGGTCTTTCAGCATGACAATGATCCCAAACACACCGCCCGGGCAACGAAGGAGTGGCTTCGTAAGAAGCATTTCAAGGTCCTGGAGTGGCCTAGCCAGTCTCCAGATCTCAACCCCATAGAAAATCTTTGGAGGGAGTTGAAAGTCCGTGTTGCCCAGCGACAGCCCCAAAACATCACTACTCTAGAGGAGATCTGCATGGAGGAATGGGCCAAAATACCAGCAACAGTGTGTGAAAACCTTGTGAAGACTTACAGAAAACGTTTGACCTGTGTCATTGCCAACAAAGGGTATATACAGTGGGGGAAAAAAGTATTTAGTCAGCCAACCAATTGTGCAAGTTCTCCCACTTAAAAAGATGAGAGAGGCCTGTAATTTTCATCATAGGTACACGTCAACTATGACAGACAAAAGGAGGAAAAAAAATCCAGAAAATCACATTGTAGGATTTTTAATGAATTTATTTGCAAATTATGGTGGAAAATAAGTATTTGGTCAATAACAAAAGTTTCTCAATACTTTGTTATTTACCCTTTGTTGGCAATGACACAGGTAGAAGTTACAGGTCTGTGAGAGCCAGAAATGGTGCGGGGAGCAGGAACGGGCCGGGCCGGACTGGGAACACGCACCACTAGCTTAGTGCGGGGAGCAGGAACGGGCCGGGCCGGACTGGGAACCCACACCACTGGCTTGGTGCGGGAGCAGGAACAGGCCGGACTGTACTGGGAACACACACCACTGGCCTTGTGCGGGGAAGCAGGAATGGGTCGGGCCGTACTGGGAACACGTACCACAGGCTTAGTGCGGGGATCAGGAACGGGCCGGACCGGACTGGCTGACACACACCACTTGCTTGGTCCTTCTGTTGCCTAACCAGCTCCTCTCGCCGTGCCTCTACACTCTCCTTCTCCCTTATCGCCTCCTGTAGCTCCTCCCTCCTGACCAATTAACTCCTGCTCCCTCTGGACCAATAGCCCCCGTAACCTGGTGGCCTCCTCTCCTAGTCTGCAGATACGCCCTGTCGCTGCCTCCTGCTGCCTCGTCGTCCACACCGTGTGCCCTCTTGGGGTGTCCGTCAGTCGGCACGGTTGGTGCCGTTTCTCCTCTCCTGCCTTTACCTTCATCGCCCTTCGGTAACGGACGGCCTCCTCCTCCGTGATTCTGCTATCACAAAGGTGCACCAGTATATATGTTCCCCGGGAAACACAAGCTAATGATGGGTTCCACAATGCATACACTTTTTCGCCCCCTGCTTGTGTTTTATCTTTGAAATAAGTCAAAAATGTGAATGCCTTGAATATGAATACCTGTCTTTTGACGCAACACCTCCCACTTGATCTCCTGGTTCTTGAACCCAAGGAGGTCACATCGGCTTTATCTTCGATGGCTTTACTTCTGCTCTTCTACAGGTAATAACACAACCTGACGTCCCTGTGAAGAATTGTAGCAGCGATTTTGATTGAATGTTTCTTTGTTTTGTCTCCATGAACATGCTTCAAAGTTGAGATGGGATAACTTGGGAAGGTTCGAATATTTGCATCTCTCACAATGCCAGCGTTACCATTGATGACCCTACCAAGCTTATACTGACTCCTCAAAGCGTTCTGGTCTGCAAGCCAGACGACGTCTCCAACGGCCACGTTTCGCTGCTTTGTGTGCCACTTACTCCTCACAAACAGGTTAGGTCCAGCCAACTGACTCCACTTCCTCCAGAACCAGTTAATTTCCGCTTGAAAGACTCTTAACCGTTTGTAGGAGTAGTCTTCAAACTCAAAGCTTCCTAAGTCTCCCCTAGGTCCTGTCCTTCCAAGCAGAAGAAAATTGAGTTGTCCCTTGCGTCCTTCAGTCCTTAAAGAGGCCTTTCTCAAGTTTGGGCAAAGAGCTGCAGTGTGAACCATTCACAACTCTGACAACCACCTACTGCCTGGAGTTCACCATCTGACTCTTCCTCAGTGTGTGTTGGCAGTCTTGGAGGAGTACCACCTACTGCCTCAAGCTCACCATCTAACTCTTCCTCAGCGTGTGTTGGCAGTCTTGGAGGAGTACCACCTACTGCCTCCTGAAAAGTATAGAACACTTTAGTTTCCGGTTCATTTTGACGTTATTTTTCGGTTCTGTTCCCTGAACCGGTTCCAACCCTAGATTACAACACATGTAGAAAACTGCTGGACATTACATTCAGGCAGCTTCAAAATAGTAGTGCAACCGTCAACTTCTCTCTCTAATGCATCCGTACTGTCTGCAGTGAAGTATGTTGATGTAAACGAACTCAGAAATCTCAAATAAATTGATTATTTATTAAATTATCTTGACGAAATTATGTACATTCAATCACGCAGACAAACCCAAAGTCTCTAGTTAGCTATGTGACTTGTAAAATAGTTTTTATCACGTTCTTCACTCACTTGGTTTTATCACGTTCTTCACTCACTCGGTTTGACACAAAATAACACATAGCTAAAACCTTTACCAAACTTGATAATACCTTGACGTATTTGTGACCTAGCATGTTATGAAATGTTCTTTCTAAAGTTGAAACGTGCTATTACATAACTGTAGTAATACATTTGAAACGGACACAACAGCTATTGTCTTGACAGCACAGTTTTAGCGCTTTTTTCTTTATCTGAAGAATGGTGCCCGCCTGACCGCTGAGGTATAAGAGGTAGAGACGGTCTCCAAGATGGCCGACCGTTGTTTTCAACGTAATCTACTCACGTGTCGCATCAGGCCAGGGTTCTGGTTGGGAAGTAGCCATCCTATGTACCCAGAGGAGACTGGCGGTAGGGTACTAGGGGTAACTCGCCCCCTAAGAACAATGTCTAATTGCTGACACAGAAAGCAACATTTGGGGGGATTATGTGGATGAAGGTCATGCTTAGGCTAATAAACTATAAAGGGAAAAAATTGCTACAGTTTACACTTTTTAGTTATTTAATGAAATGTTGTTTTTAGAAAAGGGGCGTTTTTTTTAAGTCGCAGGGTAAGTGCCCCCTTGGGGCAGAAATCTTTCTGATTGAGAGGGGGTCAAATACTTATTTCCCTCATTAAAATGCAAATCAATTTATAACATTTTCGACATGCGTTTTTCTGGATTTTTTTGTTGTTATTCTGTCTCTCACTGTTCAAATAAACCTACCATTAAAATTATAGACTGATCATGTCTTTGTCAGTGGGCAAACGTACAAAACCAGCAGGGGATCAAATACTTTTTTCCCCTCACTGTATACCTTGTTATTAGCTTGTACCTATAATTGTTGATCAGTCAGGTAGCATGTTAACTAACTACCAATACACTGCTTGAAACTATAATTGTTCAGAATGTATAAGTTTACTAGTTAATAAGAAAATAAATAAAATGTAATTGTTCAATAATGTGTACTGTGTAATTGTTCAATAATTCAATGTGTTTAAAAATAAAAATATCTGATAATATAAATGTGTTGCGTTTCAAATTACTTTTACAAATAAAAATATGTGATAATAAACAAACAAATCTAAACTAACAAATGTCAAATCATATTTGTAGGCAAGATGGCCAGTCAATTTGAATAACGTTATTGTGTATTCTACGTAATGACGCAATTTTATGTTATAACGAAAAATGTATGCACTCACTAACTGTAAGTCGGTCTGGATAAGAGCGTCTGCTAAATGACTAAAATGTAAATGTAATGATGTCATCACGCAATGACATCACAATGTCATTTAGCAACTTTTAGCAACAAATTGACCTGCCTCTAACAACTTCCCCTGAAAATTAGTTGGCAAACCTGCAGGGGAGTTGCTCTTTCAACTTTCAATTTTCTCTTAGACTTTCCAACATAATAATAGCCACATGGGCACATCAGGAAATATACCACACATTTTGTTTTACAGGAAATTCTACCCAGGACATACATTTTATTTCCAGTATGAGGGTGAAGAAAGAAATCCCCCTTGGTCATCGCATTACAGTTCTCACAATGATTTGAGGGGAGGGTGGATAGGAAATGCTGAGGGGGAACATATTCATCTGCTCTTACTAGGCTGTCCTTTAGGTTTCTAGCATGTTTAAAAGAGAATTGAGAGATATTCTGAAAAGGCCGGCCCAAAGAGGGATCCCAGTCCTAAATAGAAGTCAGAGATCAAACTCCTGGTTCTCCCCTGTTCCTTCCACACGCCTCCCATTGTACTGTATGTATGAACACATTTTGAACAATGGCTGCCTAAAATGCTGTGGTGCTTACAAACACAACAGGAAAGGTTGTGGTAGACGTGGTCCATCACAGGTGAGTTCACAGCTCTTTTACTCTGAGCATTTATATCAATGACTCACCCTCAGATGGACCATCAATGCCAGAGTTCTACAAGACTGTTTACATAATCAACTGGGCATTTCAACAGTCTGTCCCTCAATATAGTCCTGGGCATATATTGTTTATCTTACTATTGTTATAACTGCTAACATTTTAGCATTTGTGGCACAAATCCACTGCAAGTCAATGGTACGTATACAGTCACAGTGAAAGTCTACACACCACTTTACATTTTGCTAGCTTAAATCTTAATAGGGATAAAATATTGTTTTATCCTGCCGACCTACAAAAACTATTCCACATTTTCAAAGTGTAAGAAAAATTGTAGAACAATTTTCCTTCTAAAGATATCCAGTAGTTTTGATTACATATATTTTCACACCCCATTAAACAGTTCTACAGCAACTTTACATCTGTGTTGTGGCTTGAAACTTGCTAGGTAGCAGTTTAAGACATGGTTTGAATCCTAATCAACCCATCCAATGTGAGTACATGTTGAAGTACAGTAGATTAATAAAGCTACAGTACTGCAGCTGGTGACAAAGCTGCGTATATTGAAAAAAGCTTGTTAGTGCATAGGTCAAATGTATCTTTGTGATGCTCATTTCAGGTCTTTTTCCATCTTCAGACAAACACTAAATATTTCACTTAAAACATCGTTTTGTTGTATTTAATGATAGAGAAGAGAAGAGTTTGACCAACACAGATTTATGTCCAATCTTTGAGGACGTGTCTACATTGTTAGAGAGTGGTCACATGCCAATCTGTTCCATATAATAGACAGTCTTTGGAACAGTGGAAAGCTGCATGGCCCCTTGGTTGTTGCTAAGCATGCATTCTTCTTCTATGGTGTTTATTGGTGGTGTTCAGACCAACGTTAAAGGTGCATCACTGCCACCTTCTGGGCTGGAGTGTGATAGAGACATGTGGTTCTGTCCTGGTGAGATCACGGGGTCAAAGAAAACTTGGTATGACTGTAGTCACTCCAGGCACTCAGCCCATAAGAACCATTCATACTGTCAGATCTAATATGGAAGAACTGAATACAAAAGAGAAGGAGAGGTTGACCAGTACATTGGCAGATCAATGCAGTTTTCCAAACATAATCATCATCAGTTGTTTTGTAAGATTTTAACTAACTGAACAAAAATATAAACACAACATTCAACAATTTTACTGGGGTACAGTTCATATAAGGAAATCAGACAATTGAAATACATTCATTAGGCCCAAATCTATGGATTTCACATGACAGGGGCCCACCCATCAGCCAATAAGAATGATTTTCTCCTACTAAAGGGCTTTATTACAGATAGAAATACTCCTCAGTTTCATCAGCTGTCCGGGTGGCTGGTCTCAGATGATCCTGCAGGTGAAGAAGTCAGATGTGGAGGTCCTGGGCTTGCACGGTGACACGTGGTCTGCGGCTGTGAAGCCAGTTGGACGTTCTGCCAAATTCTCGGTAGAGAAATGTACATTCAATTCTCTGGCAACAGCTCTTGTGAACATTCCTGCAGTCAGCATGCCAATTGCGCACTCCCTCAAAATGTAGACATCTGTGGCATTGTGTTGTGTGAAAAAACTGCACATTTCAGAGTGGCCTTTTATTGTACCCAGCACAAGGTGCACCTGTGTAATGATCATGCTGTTTAATCAGCTTCTTGATATGCCACAACTACTTGCAGGTGGATTGATTATCTTGGCAAAGGAGAAATGCTCACTAACAGAAATGGAAACAAATTTGTTCACCAAATTTGAGAGAAATAAGCTTTTTGTGCGTATGGAAAATATCCGGGATCTTTTATTTCAGCTCATGAAACATGGGACCAACACTTTACATGTCAAGTTTATATATTTTTTTCAGTATAGTTTTAGAAGACAATTAACTAAATACGTAGTCATTTCATTTTGTCACATGTTTGGTAAACAACAGGTGTAGACTAACAGTGAAATGTTGACCAACAATGGAGAACACAATACAACAATTATAATAATAGGGAAAGATTGTAGCACAAGGAATTAATACACGATGAGCAATGGTAGCTTGGCTATATACATGGGGTGCCAATACCTAGTCAATGATAGCTTGGCTATATACATGGGGTGCCAATACCTAGTCAATGGTAGCTTGGCTATATACATGGGGTGCCAATACCTAGTCAATGGTAGCTTGGCTATATACAGTGCAATCTGAAAGTATTCAGACCCCTTGACTTTTCCACATTTTATTACGTTACAGCCATATTCTAAAGTTGGTTAAATTGTTTTTTCCCCCCTCATCAATCTACACACAATACCCCCATAATGTCAAAGCAAAAGACAGGTTTTTAGACATTTTTCCTAATTTGTTAATAAAAAACAGAAATATCTAAGTATTCACACCCTTTACTCAGTACTTTCTTGAAGCACCTTTGGCAGTGATTACAGCATCGAGTCTTCTTGGGTATGATGCTACAAGCTTGGCACACCTGTATTTGGGGAGTTTCATTCATTCTTCTCTGCAGATCCTCTCAAACTCTATCAGGTTGGATGAGGAGCGTTGCTGCACAGCTATTTTCTGGTCTCTCCGGAGATGTTCAATCGGGTTCAAGTCTGGGCTCTGGCTGGGCCAGGTGAACCTTCGCCCCAGTCTGAAGTCCTGAGCGCTCTGGAGCAGGTTTTCATCAAGGATTTCTCTGTACTTTGCTCCGTTCATTATTCCCTCGATCCTGACTAGTCTCCCAGTCACTGCCTCTGAAAACATCCGCACAGCATGATACTGCACCGTAGGCATGGTGCCAGGTTTCCCTCCAGAAGTGACGCTTGGTATTCAGGCCAAAGAGTTCAATCTTGGTAACAACAGACCAGAGAATCTTGTTTCTCATGGTCAGAGTCCTTTAGGTGCCTCTTGGCAAACTCCAAGCGGGCTGAACTCTGGAGCTCTGTCAAAGTGATCATCGGGTTCTTGGTCACCTCCCTGACCAAGGCCCTTCTCCTCCGATTGCGCAGTTGGCCGGGCGGACAGCTCTAGGAAGAATCTTGGTGATTCCAAACTTCTTCCATTTAAGAATGGAGGAGGCCACGGTGTTCTTGGGGACCTTCAATGCTGCAGACATTTTTTGGTACCCCTCCCCAGATCTGTGCCTCATCACAATCCTGTCTCGGAGCTCTACGAACAATTCCTTCCAACCTCATGGCTTGTTTTTTTGCTCTGACATGCAATGTCAACTGTGGGATGTTATATAGACAGGTGTGTGCCTTTTCAAACCATGTCCAATCAATTGAATTTATCTCAGGTGGACTCAAATCAAGTTGTAGAAACATCTCCAAGGAATATCAATGGAAATAGGATGCACCTGAGCTAAATTTCGAGGTTCATAGCAAAGGGTCTGGAATATAAATGTAAATAAGGTTTTGCAAAAATGTCTAAACCTGTTTCCACTTTGTCATTATGGGGTATTGTGTTAGATTGATGAGGGATTTTTGTTGTTGTTTGTAAAAAAAATAATCATTTTTACAATAAGGCTGTAACTTATTTTTTTGTTTTAAAAGTCAAGGGGTCTGAATACTTTCAGAATGCACTGTATAGACTAACTATTTCACTTTAAACACTTTGTTATATTTATGCACAAGAGAAGAAGAGGTTGCCCAGCACAAATTAATGTACAAACATCATTTTTCATTACATATTTGTAATTTAGCAGATGCTCTTATCCAGAGCGATTTATAGGACCAATTGGGGTTAATTGCCTTGCTCAAGGCCACAATGACAGATTTTTTGACCTAGTTGGCTCGGGGATTCAAACCAGCGACCTTTCAGTTACTGGCCCAACACTCTTAACCGCTAGGCTACCTGTTAAATACATAACAATACGTGACATAAGTAGAATACAGAACACTTGAAACATTACAGGACATGTTTCATGATGGAAATTGAAATATTAAAATGTAAAAAAAAAAAAAAGCAGTGGGTAGAGTGGCGTTTCGCAGGCGGTTTGTACGGGCAGTTATACAGGACAGTTTGTGGCTGTTTCTCAGGAGCCTGGTGGTGCAGTTACCTCTTCTTGGAGGGAGCAGGTCATTCAGTGGATGGTCAAGAGTGTGCATGTCCTTCACCAGGTGCACTGCAGCCTGTTCTCGACCTGCTCTGCAGTGATGGGAGCTGTGGTTGGACTGCTCCACCTCTGGAGATGATCCTCAAGGCCCTCCTCTGCACCCTGTCTAGTTGGGCCTGCTGCTTTTTACTGCATCCAACTAACAGCACTCCACCGTATTCCAGAACAGTCAAAAAGGCGTTTCGAGACCTTTCTCACTGTCTGCTCCACATGTCACCACTGAGGTTAGAGTCTAGATGAAAATCAAGATACTTGGTTGTTGTTACCACTGGTACTTCCTGTCCTCCTAGGATTAGTGGTGCAGGTTGTGGATGGTCCTCTGACCAAGGGCTAAATGTGCCAGTTGCCATCACCCTCTGCCCTCTTTCGGTGGTGTAGCTGTGGAGCCAGGCTAGTAACCTTGGACACAGTTCAATGGCAGACAGATGTTGCAGGAACTATGGGTGATCTACTCGATCAAAGGCTTTGGACACATCAGCAAGTAACACCCTCACCATTGTTGGGTTTATGGAGTCTGTAGCTGTCAGCCAGTAACTGAAAGGTCGCTGGTTTGAATCCCGAGCCAACTAGGTCAAAAATCTGTCATTGTGGCCTTGAGCAAGGCAATTAACCCCAATTGGTACTATAAGTCGCTCTAGATAAGAGCATCTGCTAAATTACAAATATGTAATGAAAAATCATGTTTGTACATTAATTTGTGCTGGGCAACCTCTTCTTCTCTTGTGCATAAATATAACAAAGTGTTTAAAGTGAAATAGTTAGTGTCTATACAGTGCATTCTGAAAGTATTCAGACCCCTTGACTTTTTCAACAACAAAAATAAGTTACAGCCTTATTGTAAAAATGATTTTATTTTTTATTTTTACAAACAACAACAAAAATCCCTCATCAATCTACACACAATATCCCATAATGACAAAGTGGAAACAGGTTTAGACATTTTTGCAAAACCTTATTTACATTTGTATTCCAGACCCTTTGCTATGAATCTCGAAATTTAGCTCAGGTGCATCCTGTTTCCATTGATATTCCTTGAGATGTTTCTACAACTTGATTGGAGTCCACCTGAGATAAATTCAATTGATTGGACATGGTTTGGAAAGGCACACACCTGTCTATATAACATCCCACAGTTGACATTGCATGTCAGAGCAAAAACCAAGCCATGAGGTCGAAGGAATTGTCTGTAGAGCTCAGAGACAGGATTGTGTCGAGGCACAGATCTGGGGAAGGGTACCAAAAAATGTCTGCAGCATTGAAGGTCCCCAAGAACACCGTGGCCTCCTCCATTCTTAAATGGAAGAAGTTTGGAATCACCAAGATTCTTCCTAGAGCTGTCCACCCATTCAACTGCGCAATCAGAGGAGAAGGGCCTTGGTCAGGGAGGTGACCAAGAACCCGATGATCACTTTGACAGAGCTCTAGAGTTCAGCCCGCTTGGAGTTTGCCAAGAGGCACCTAAAGGACTCTGACCATGAGAAACAAGATTCTCTGGTCTGTTGTTACCAAGATTGAGCTCTTTGGCCTGAATACCAAGCGTCACTTCTGGAGGAAACCTGGCACCATGCCTACGGTGAAGCATGGTCGTGGCAGTATCATGCTGTGCGGATGTTTTTCAGAGGCAGGGACTGGGAGACTAGTCAGGATCGAGGGAATAATGAACGGAGCAAAGTACAGAGAGATCATTGATGAAACCTGCTCCAGAGCGCTCAGGACTTCAGACTGGGGCGAAGGTTCACCTGGATCAGCCAGAGCCCAGACTTGAACCCGATTGAACATCTCCGGAGAGACCAGAAAATAGCTGTGCAGCAACGCTCCACATCCAACCTGCTAGAGTTTGAGAGGATCTGCAAAGAAGAATGAATGAAACTCCCCAAATACAGGTGTGCCAAGCTTGTAGCATCATACCCAAGAAGACTCGATGGTGTAAGCGCTGCCAAAGGTGCTTCAAGAAAGTACTGAGTAAAGGGTCTGAATAATTAGATATTTCCGTTTTTTATTAATAAATTAGGAAAAATGTCTAAAAACCTGTCTTTTGCTTTGACATTATGGGGTATTGTGTGTAGATTGATGAGGGGGGAAAAAAACGATTTAACCAACTTTAGAATATGGCTGTAACGTAATAAAATGTGGAAAAAGTCAAGGGGTCTGAATACTTTCAGATTGCACTGTATATAGCCAAGCTATCATTGATTAGGTATTGGCACCCCATGTATATTGCCAAGCTACCATTGACTAGGTATTGGCACCCCATGTATATAGCCAAGCTACCATTGCTCATCATGTATTAATTCCTTGTGCTACAATCTTTTTCCTATTATTATAATTGTTGTATTGTGTTCTCCATTGTTGGTCAACATTTCACTGTTAGTCTACACCTGTTGTATACCAAACATGTGACAAAATGAAATGACTACGTATTTAGTGAATTGTCTTCTAAAACTATACTGAAAAAATATATAAACTTGACGTGTAAAGTGTTGGTCCCATGTTTCATGAGCTGAAATAAAAGATCCCGGATATTTTCCATACCCACAAAAAGCTTATTTCTCTCAAATTTGGTGCACAAATTTGTTTCCATTTCTGTTAGTGAGCATTTCTCCTTTGCCAAGATTATCAATCCACCTGCGAGTTGTGGCATATCAAGAAGCTGATTAAACAGCATGATCATTACACAGGTGCACCTTGTGCTGGGTACAATAAAAGGCCACTCTGAAATGTGCAGTTTTGTCACACAACACAATGTCTACATTTTGAGGGAGTGCACAATTGGCATTCTGACTGCAGGAATGTTCACAAGAGCCCAGGACCTCCACATCTGTCTTCTTCACATGCAGGATCATCTGAGACCAGCCACCCGGACAGCTGATGAAACTGAGGAGTATTTATATCTGTAGTAAAGCCCTTTTAGTGGGGACAAATCATTCTTATTGGCTGATGGGTGGGCCCCTGTCATGTGAAATCCATAGATTAGGGCCTAATGAATGTATTTCAATTGATTGATTTCTTTATATGAACTGTACCCCAGTAAAATTGTTGAATGTTGTGTTTATATTTTTGTTCAGTTAGTTAAAATCTTACAAAACAACTGATGATGAATATGTTTGGAAAACTGCATTGATCTGCCAATGAAAAATAACATTAGTACATGAATTTGTACTGGTCAACCACCTCCTCTTTTGTATTCAGTTCTTCCATGTTAGATCTGACAGTATGAATGGTTCTTATGGTTGTATTCAGTTCTTCCATATTAGATCTGACAGTATGAATGGTTCTTATGGGCTGAGTGCCTGGAGTGTTTTGGTATGACCACAGTCAGGAGTTCTCTGACCCTGTGATCTCACCAGGACAGAACCACATGTCTCTATCACACTCCAGCCCAGAAGGTGGCAGTGATGTACCTTTAACGTTGGTCTGAACACCACCAATAAACACCATAGAAGAAGAATGCATGCTTAGCAACAACCAAGGGGCCATGCAGCTTTCCACTGTTCCAAAGACTGTCTATTATATGGAACAGATTGGCATGAATCTGTGTTGGTCAAACTCTTCTCTTCTCTATCATTAAATAGAACAAAACTATGTTTTAAGTGAAATATTTAGTGTTTGTCTAAAGCTGGAAAAAAGCCAGTCTCCAGATCTCAACCCCATAGAAAATCTTTGGAGGGAGTTGAAAGTCCGTGTTGCCCAGTGACAGCCCCAAAACATCACTGCTCTAGAAGAGATCTGCATGGAGGAATGGGCCAAAATACCAGCAAAAGTGTGTGAAAACCTTGTGAAGACTTACAGAAAACGTTTGACCTGTGTCTTTGCCAACAAAGGGTATATAACAAAGTATTGAGAAACTTTTGTTATTGACCAAATACTTATTTTCCACCATAATTTGCAAATAAATTCATAAAAAATCCTACAATGTGATTTTCTGGATTTTTCCCCCTCATTTTGTCTGTCATAGTTGACGTGTACCTATGATGAAAATTACAGGCCTCTCTCATCTTTTTAAGTGGGAGAACTTGCACAATTGTTGGCTGACTAAATACTTTTTTTCCCCCCACAGTGAGGACTGGCCACTGCTCAGAGCCTGGTTCCTCTCTAGGTTTCTTCCTAGGTTCCTTCCTTCTAGGGCAGGGGTGTCAAACGGATTAAATCCGCAAACGGGTTTAATCCGGCCCGCGAGATGATAAAAAAAAATATATATATTTTTTTTATAATTTTGTAAAGTATAAAAATGCGCTGCAATTTTTCAATAAAATAAACTGCTGTTCCAATTGCGTCCACTGGATGGCGCAATTGTGTTAAGCAAGCAAACTGTTTATACCGGGGCAGAGCAAGTAGGTCAAGCACGTGCAGCCAATGAGCTTCTTTGTTTTGCCCGCGATATTTATTACGGCTTCTACTTTTAACATTATGTGCTTTGGCACCCTCATTGCCCCAATATGTCTCTGTCAAAAAAGAGAAAAGTGGACGCAGAGTGCAGAGTGTTCAGGGTCGGAGTGGACTGGTCCCGCGCTGTCAGCCTGGCTACAGATGGTGCGCCCTCAATGATCGGGAAAAGAGCAGGCGTTGTGACAAAGTTCAGAGAGAAAGTGCAATCTGCAAATGGAGGACGTGATTTTTGGACTTTTCACTGTATTTTGCACCAGGAGGCTTTGTGTTGCAAGTCATTAAAGATGGATAACGTCATGAAGGTGGTCATCCAAACTGTTAATTTCATCCGATCCAGAAGCCTGAATCACCGTCAGTTTGACAGCCTTCTCAGAGAGAAAGACCACATCTATGGCCTGCCATACCACACTGAGGTAAGATGGTTAAGCCGAGGTGCTGTGCTGAGGCGTTTCTTTGATTTACGAGAAGAAATTGAACAGTTCATGGAAGAAAAGGGCAAACCAGTGTTAGAATTCCATTCCGTAGAATGGATGCAGGACCTTGCATTTATGGTGGATGTTACAGAGCACCTGGATAACTTGAACAAACAGCTGCAAGGGCGCAACAAAGTTGTCACGCAGTATTATGACAGCATACGTTCTTTCAAGTTGAAGCTGTCATTGTGGGAGACGCAACTTGCCGGTGGTGATGCAGCTCACTTCCCCTGTCTGAAAAATGTGTGCGCGACCCAACATGTGGCAGACATGAAGCGGTTCAAAGATAAAATAACGGGACTGTTACGGGAGTTTGAGCAACGCTTTCAGATTTATGTTTATATGTTTTTATGTTGATGTGCTATTGTTTTTAATTGATTTTATTTTATTTGTATATTTAACCTATTCTTGACTCTGTGGTTCTTGCACTTGTTTGGGGAACAGGATTTCATTATTTTTATCTACATTTCTGCCTGAGAAATGACACCCTGATATAGTTCTGTGATCTGTGAAACAGTTCTGTTAATCACTGAGGCATTGTGTGTTTGTGTGTTCTTTTTCTTTAGAATTTTCAAATAAACTTGACGTGTTTTATGATTAATAGTGATGTTGTGCTTGTACTATTTTGGACACACTGTCCTCAGGCTCCAGCTTTATGTTGTATGTTGATCGTATTAAAACAAAGAAAACAATCTGAAGTTGTTGTTTTTAAGTTATATATACCATGATTTTTCCGGTCCGGCCCACTTGGGAATAGATTTTCCTCCATGTGGCCCCTGAGCTAAAATGAGTTTGACACCCCTGTTCTAGGGAGTTTTTCCTAGCCACTGTGCTTCTGCATTGCTTGCTCTTTGGGGTTGTAGTCTCAGTACCTGCACCCTCAGCGGAGTCAACAAACACCGGAAGCATCCGTGTATCAGGGAAAAGGCAGAGTGGAAGGCAAAGCCTGAAATCCGGAAGCTTCTGGTTTCTGTGGACCTCGTTAAGGCGTTTCTTTTACGCCTGATACATTAGGTTAGGGTATCTGTAAAGCACTCTGTGACAACTGCTGATGGAAAAAGGGCTTTATAAAATCAATGTGATTTATGTAAATCACACCAACTGACTGGCTCTTCTGATGTTGTTCACACAGGAGACCATGTTGAGGCATTCTCTACATCCAGAGAGCAACAGCAGGAAGATCACAGAGCTAAGAGGTCTCACCACTGCCCACATTGTGAAGAGATTTTCCCAATTCTATCAAAGCTAAAAATACAAATAAATATACACACAGAAAAAAGCTGTATCTCTGCTTTGACTGTTGGAAGAGTTTCTCTCAACATGGCCACTTAAATAGACACCAACAAATACATAAATGTGAGAATCCTCATCAGTTCTCTGACTAGCTAAGATTAAAATCATTCCATCACTTAATTCTCAAGAAATCGTAGCACACTCTATTGTAATCCTATTGTTTCTCACTGTGCAGAGGAAAGGGAGACATATTTACTGTTTTTCTGAAGCTGAACAAGACAGGAAGTTTAAATGAGCATCACAAAGCTAAATCTGACCTATTCACTAACATGCTTTGTCAGCATAAGCAGCTGTGAGACCTGCTAGAGTACTGTAACATTATTGATCTACTGAATCATTGTAGTTGTTGGGGGTTATCTTTACAGTAAATATAATGCTTTTGTTCAATTCATGGCATTCAAAATAATATATGTTTTATTTATCCACTCAATACATGTCACAACACCTCTACACATTGGTACAAGCCAATTTGCTAGTCACCAATATTCTCTGAATCAAATCAGTGATGGCTGTTTAACAGTCTTATGGCCTGGAGATAGAAGTGGTTTCATTCTCTCGGGTCCCAGCCTTGATGCGTCTGTAATGACTTTGTGGCCTTTATCGCAATTTACATGTACATTTACGTCATTTAGCAGACGCTCTTATCCAGAGCGACTTACAAATTGGTGCATTCACCTTATAGCCAGGGATAACCACTTTACAAGGTTTATATATATATATATAAAAAAAATATTTCTTTCTTTGGGGTGGTGGTTAACGGCACTGCCAAGGTGGAGAAAATATCTAGGAAGATATAAATCATTGTGGTTGCGGCGAAACGGTTCCTGGGGCTGAAAGATTTATTGGCAAAAGAGTTACATGGAATATTTTCAAAAGCCATACCACCATCTCAGGTCCTAGAGACTGAGAAGGGAGATATGGAGATTTAAAGGAAGGAAGAAATGGGAGTTTTGTTTGTTTTGGCAATGTACTATTTGTATTAGGGTGGAGTAAATTAGTATCACTATTAAGTATGGATTTATTTTTTATTTAATTTATTTTGTGGTTTCAACCCATCCAGTTGGTGGCGGCAATGCAACTTTTGGATGTAGTCTGCCATAAAACCCACAGAAGAAGAAGAAGATGTCGTTGTTGCATTGTGGTAGTTGGGGAACAGGAACTTCCGGGTAGGCGCGCACCATTCTTCAGAATAAAGAAAACGACGGGACTGTGATTTCTGTTTCTCTTTATTACTACAGGTATGTAAAAGCACTTTTACACTGTCTAATATCGAAATAACGTCATAACATGTTAGATAACAAATCAGTCAAGGTATTATCACGTTTGGGAAAGGTTTTGTGTAATGTTTGTGTCAATCCGAGTGATTGAAGAACGTGATAAAAAATATTTTACAAGCACATGGCGCAGGGTCCATTACACGTTTTTATTTGTGAGGCTTTCCAGGTTCGTATATAGGTCAGTGCGTTTCGCCTGGGTATGTTCAGTACAAAAACGTTTTGGAAAGTTGCAGATAGAAATACCCTGAATAGAACTGACATGATTAATTAGAATCAGAGGCATGTTTGCTCTACATAATACATTTGTATCTGAATGTGGCCAACATCTCCGTCCTCCTGCTGGACGCAGCCCTGGTACCCGCTTGTCCCTACGTATGTGAAGCTAGCCACAAATTCAGTGTTGCCAACTCCTCAGTAAGGAAAAAACACCCTAAATATGTTTAGAACTACAAATGAACTTTCTAATGTCGATTCTTGTTTTTTTTTTATGTCACAATTCCAACCCTCCTCCTTTATCCGGGACCAGCAAAAGTGACCCAAAAGAGACACTACTTACATTTACATCCCGCCCTGAATGTAAGCCAGGGCAGGATCAGCCAGCGGCGGCTTCCCGAATGCGCGATTCATTTGCAGTCTGGACGCGGAGGGGTGAACATCTCCTGCGATGACTGCAGTGCGATGACTGTGCCGCCTGTGAGTGCTTTGGGACGGGGGTGAAGCGTAAGAACGATACGTGCTTTCATGTCAGAGTCTCCAAAAGTCTCCAATAACACCAGAAAAAGTCGCTAGATGCTAAATGTAGCGACAAAGTCACTAAATTGGCAACACTTGCTATAATAACGATTAGCCACAATAGTTGAATTTGCGGTTCGCGCTCAAAATAAAAGTCCCTAATTGAAAGTGATGCAAACTGATATAAAATTGTGGAATCATGTCATATTTGGACTAGATAACGCTATACATGGTTGGAATGTTGTTACTTAATTTAAAATGAATTACAAAAACTGATTTTTTTTAAAAATCAAACAGAAAGTAACTGTTGAAATCCCACTGTGGAGGTATTATACCACATAATTGCATTGGGGGCATTCTTATATGCACTTATGAAACGGGTTGGATTGTGCTCCCATGGAACGGGTGACACCCACAGAAAACAATTCTCAAGAGTTCAAATCAAATCAAATGTTATTGGCCACATGCGCCGAATACAACAGGTGCAGACATTACAGTGAAATGCTTACTTACAGCCCTTAACCAACAGTGCATTTATTTTTAATAAAAAAGTAAAATAAAACAACAAAAAAGTGTTGAGAAAAAAAGAGCAGAAGTAAAATAACAGTAGGGAGGCTATATATTCAGGTGGGTACCGGTGCAGAGTCAATGTGCGGGGGCACCGGCTAGTTGAAGTAATATGTACATGTGGGTAGAGTTAAAGTGACTATGCATAAATAATTAACAGAGTAGCAGCAGCGTAAAAAGATGGGGTGGGGGGGCAGTGCAAATAGTCCGGGTAGCCATGATTAGCTGTTCAGGAGTCTTATGGCTTGGGGGTAGAAGCTGTTGAGAAGTCTTTTGGACCTAGACTTGGCACTCCGGTACCACTTGCTGTGCGGTAGCAGAGATAACAGTCTATGACTAGGGTGGCTGGAGTCTTTGACAATTTTAATAATAAATAATAATAAGCCATTTAGCAGACGCTTTTATCCAAAGCGACTTACAGTCATGCGTGCATACATTTTGTGTATGGGTGGTCCTCGAACCACCCTGAAGCGCGTGACGTCTCTCCAGCTGAGCTTGAGCGCCTTCCTCTGACACCGCCTGGTATAGAGGTCCTGGATGGCAGAAAAATTGGCCCCAGTGATGTACTGGGCCGTACGCACTACCCTCTGTAGTGCCTTGCGGTCGGAGGCCAAGCAGTTGCCATACCAGGCGGTGATGCAACCAGTCAGGATGCTCTCGATGGTGCAGCTGTACAATTTTTTGAGGATCTGCGGACCCATGCCAAATCTTTTCAGTCTCCTGAGGGGGAATAGGCTTTGTCATGCCCTTATACAAATGTTAGCGTTTTCACTCTATTGCAGGACTCTGAAACCACTGTTGTCCGGGAGTTTAACCATGTCAGCTAAATTGTCATGATAATCAGTGCTTTCAAGTTTGTCTGTACATTTTTGACGAGATGATCATAGCAAAAAATTAAATACTAATGCATTTCCCGCTGTGCAAATACATTGATTCTCATTGTAAAGATGCTCAGGATAATTCCTGATAAAGTTGGTTAGCTGATAGGTCTTTTCAGAGCTTAACTAGCCAAAATGATTAGTCACAGGGCTCCTGAGTGGCGCAGCGGTCTAAGGCACTGCATCTGGCACTACTGAGCCTGTTTGGATTCCAGGCTGTATCATTATCCGGCTGTGATTGTCCCAATCAATTGCCAGCTCGTCCGGGTAGGCCTTTGTAATAAGAATTTGTTCTTAACTGACTTGGCCCAACCATTGGGTCAAACATTAGACCAGACCAAATCTGAACCAATCACTCAGACATTAGGCAGGTTTCCATTGACCCAGCTGCATTCGACAAAAGCAATGTTGCTAAAATAATCTTTGCGACGTGTAATGGAGACGGCAGATATAGGAGAAATGTTCTAAAGCTCAACAACATTTTTAATCGTTGGACGGGTGGATTTTTCTTTTGTCAAAGTTTCTTTATTCTGACAAGTGATGATTGAAACAGTGTTATTTAAATAAATGATTGCCAAACCATTTTGACGGTACAGGGTGAGTCATTACGTCCAGCTGTTTTTATCGACACAAGAAAGTTACATGGAAACACACCCTAGAGGGCAATTGTCCTATCTATTTTCTATGCAAACTTTTTCTAAATGTCCAGAAAAAAATCACTGGACAAGTTATTGGAAACATAGCTACTGTTTCACAAGATTGGAAAGTACAGTACAGCAGAGTACAGGAAAGAGAAGTTTAGTTCAGTACAGTACAGAGTATAGTACAGTATAACGTACTGTATTGTACTCTACTCTAATGTACTATGTTCGGGCTGGGCTATATGGACTAAAAATCATACAGCTGTATCTTGAGTTTTTTTCAAACGTATGGGTGATTCAAGATTTCTTGATTTTGTTTTTCTCTAAGTAAGTGTTGTACAATTAAAGGTCAAATACACTGCATTTCAAACAGTCAGCAATCTAATGAATTAAGGGCTTGTGAAGTTGTACCTATGAATAAATACAATTGTTTTTTGATTGAAATAATACAGTGAAGACAACGTTATTCAGGAACATATTACATAGTGCTGCCTAAAACAAACTGCAACCTTGTACTAAATGGTTTTTCAGTCATTTTTGTGAATTTCTGAAATCTGCTATAGGTTAAGTGCACTTACGTTGTTTAATTTAAAGTGTGCAATTTGTGTCTAATGTGAAATTAATAAATGGTTTGTTGTCAATGCTTAGCTACCTGATCTAATATATTTTTATAGAATAACGAAAGTGCCAGAACTGTCAAGACAATAACTTTTTGTGTCCGTTTCTCATTGTTACTACAGGACGACTAGAATTAAATCTGAGGCCGGTAACATCAACAGTGAGGACAAACCCAGCGAGCCTCTCTCCTTCCACATTGAGTCCAAACCTACAGTCAGTGTGTCCTGATTGTGACAGTGGAGCCCAGTTTGCTAAGAAGATCCAGAGATGGCATCAGTGAAGCTGGAAGACTGCAGTCAAACACTGGAGCTGAATGTCAACATTAAAGATGAAGAAGAGGAGGAGAAGATTGGGAAATCTGTTTCTCACGGTAAGAGCAGGTTCTATCTAACTAAGTTTGTTGTTCGTTCCAACTTCCCACTGTGCATGAAAAGTTGCAGTAGAACGGTTTCATGATGAACTGTTTCAATAAGATGGTATGTTATTCCATGTTACTCAGACTTGCATGGTTTGATACCAATATTGCCAGCATTTGTTTTATTTACTGGGCTATCTGGAGTGCTCAGAGTGTAGACTAAAGAAGTGAAGTAGACAAACTGCCAATGTTTTAAAGTTCTAGGAAATGAGTCTGTGTAGTGTCTAACCCCTGTTATAGTGAGTGGAGGATGTAGCTCAGTTGGTAGGGCATGGCGCTTGCAACGCCAGGGTTGTGGGTTTGTTTCCCACGGGGGACCAGTATGAAAATGTATGCACTCACTAACTGTAAGTCGCTCTGGATAAGAGTGTCTGCTAAAAAATAATAATAATAATATGCCATTTAGCAGACGCTTTTATCCAAAGCGACTTACAGTCATGCGTGCATACATTTTTTTTTGTGTATGGGTGGTCCCGGGGATCGAAGCCACTACCTTGGCGTTACAAGCGCCGTGCTCTACCAGCTGAGCTACAGAGGACCAAAATGTAAATATATAATTATCATGACTGATGAGCATACACTCAATTAGTATTTGGTCCTTAGCATTGCCTTTAAATTGTTTAACTTGGATCAAACATTTCGGGCTTCAAGCTTTAACTTCCTGACTGATGTCTTGAGATGTCGCTTCAATATATCCACATAATCTTCCTTACTCATGATGCCATCTAATATGTGAAGTGCACCAGTCCCTCCTGCTGCAAATACCCCCCTTTTTCCTCCAAACATAACGATGGTCATTATGGCCAAACAGTTCTATTTTAGTTTCATCAGACCAAGGACATTTCTCTAAAAAGTACGATCTTTGTCCCCATGTGCAGTTGCAATCCGTAGTCTGGCTTTTTTATGGCGGTTTTGGAGCAGTGGCTTCTTCCTTGCTGAGCAGCCTTTCAGGTTATGTCAATATAGGACTTGTTTTACTGTGGATAGAGATACTTTTGTACCTGTTTCCTCCAGCATCTTCACAAGGTCCCTTGCTGTTTTTCTGGGATTTACTTGCACTTTACACACCAAAGTACGTTCATCTCTAGGAGACAGAACGCCTCCTTCCTGAGCGATATGACGGCTGCATGGTCCCATGGTGTACTTGCGTACTATTGTTTGTACAGATGAACATGGTACCTTCAGGCATTTGGAAATTGCTCCCAAGGATGAACCAGACTTGTGGAGGTCTACGATTTTTTTTCCTGAGGGTCTTGGCTGATTTCTTTTGACTTTCCCATGATGTCAAGCAAAGAGGCACTGAGTTTGAAGGTAGGCCTTGAAATACATCCACAGGTACATCTCCAATTGACTCAAATTATGTCAATTAGCCTATCAGAAGCTTCTAAAGCCATGACGTGCTGTTTAAAAGGCACAGTCAACTTAGTGTATGTAAACTTCTGACCCACTGAAATTGTGATACAGTGAATTATGTGAAATAATCTGTCTTTTGTCGAGGCACAGAACTGCGGGAGGGTACCAAAACATTTCTGCAGCATTGCAGGTCCCCAAGAACACAGTGGCCTCCAGCGTTTTTTTTACACATATATTTATTAGTTCCAAGTAGGACAATCAACAATTACAGAAATACAATTGTTCTCATTATCCAATTGTATTGCAACAATCTCAGGCGGGTGTTTATGGTCTGTATCTGAGCTTTCGAGCATATCATACCCCAGTCCTCTGCTGAAATATTTATTGTATCCACTGAAGTCTCTTACTATCAGAGTTGTCTTCATGAGTAGCTACCATTTTCCAATATAATGATGTAATTTGACCTCTCCCATAACACATATTAACAGAGAGCATTTCTAAAGTGGTCAAAGTAGGTTGTAGGGCAGATTGTTTTAGACTGGAAAAAATAAAGCTTCTCAATTGTAAGTATTTGAAAAAATAATTTAGTGGTAAGTTATATCTTCTCTTTAGCTCTACAAATGACATTAGCCCTTTTTTCTTTTTATTGTATAAGTCCATTACTTTAACAATACCTTTTCTTCTAAGTTCTTTAAACCCCAAGTCATTTTTACCAGGTATGAAATTGTCATTTCCCCAAATTGGTGTAAAACTGGATAATACAGGGGATTCACCCAGATATTGCTGTACTTCCTGCCATATAGTTGGTGTTTTTAACAAAGGGATTAGTAGTCTTCTTCTTTAGTTTCTTAAAGGGAGCAGAGTACAAATATCCATCCAAAGTGAAGCCTTTTGTGATTTCTTGGAGAACCAAAACATTGTAGCCCTAAGTTGTGCATCCCAGTAATGACACTGTAGGTTTGGAAGTTGCATCCCCCCTCTGTCATGGGGCAAATAAAGAAGAGAAAGTCTAAGCCTTGGTTTTCTGTTGCTCCAGATAACATTTGAGAGTATCTTTCAGATATTTGGGGAAAATAAAGGTGGTGTAGCCAGAGGAATTGATTGAAATAGATAAAGACATTTGGGCAGAATATTCATCTTAATGATATTTATTCTACCAGTAATAGATATAGACAATGATGTCCATCTGTTGATGGATTCTGTTACACTCGTTACCATGGGGACATCATTTGTTGAGCTCAAGGAGCTCATTTCTGGTGTGATTTTAATACCAAGATATGTGAAACCTTGTTCTGTATTCACAAATGGATGCTGTACAATTGGATTCAGTCTCTCATGTTTGTTTAGGGAAAGTTTTTAACTTTAAACCCCTCCTTAGAGAGGAGGAGAAGCAACCTAGCTGAAAGGATTCAACATACAGTGCATTGGGAAATTATTCAGACCCCTTGAATTTTTCCACATTTTGTTACGTTACATCCTTATTCTAAAATAGATTACATTGTTTGTTAACCTCATCAATCTACACACAATACCCCATAATGACAAAGCAAAAACAGGTTTTTTGAAATTGTACCAATTTTTATTTTTTATAATTTTTCTTTATATGTAAATATCACATTTACATAAGTATTCAGACCCTATACTCAGTACTTTTGTTTAAGCACCTTTGGCAGCGATTACAGCCTCAAGTTTTCTTTGGTATGATGCTACAAGCTTGGCACACCTGTATTTGGGGAGTTTCTCCAATTCTTCTCTGCAGATTCTCTCAAGCTCTGTCAGATTGGATGGGGAGCGTCAGTGCACAGCTATTTTCTGGTCTCTCCAGAGATGTTAGATCTGATTAAAATCCGGGCTCTGGCTGGGCCACTCAAGGACGTTCAGAGACTTGTCTTGAAGCCACTCCTGCGTTGTCTTGGCTGTGTGCTTAGGGTAGTTGTCCTGTTGAAAGGTGAACCTTCGCCCCAGTCTGAGGTCCTGAGCGCTCTGGAGAAGGTTTTCATCAAGGATCTCTCTGTACTTTGCTCTGTTCATCTTTCCCTCGATCCTGACTAGTCTCCCAGTCCCTGCCGCTGAAAGACATCCCACAGCATGATGCTGCCACCACCATGCTTCACCGTAGGGATGGTGCCAGGTTTCCTCCAGATGTGATGCTTGGCATTCAGGCCAAGGAGTTCAATATTGGTTTCATCAGACCAGATAATCGTGCTTCTCATGGTCTGAGAGTCTTTAGGTGCCTTTTGGCAAATTCCAATCAGGCTGTCGTGCCTTTTACTGAGGAGTGGCTTCCGTCTAGCCACTAACATAAAGGCCTGATTGGTGGAGTGCTGCAGAGATGGTTGTCCTTCTGGAAGTTTCTCCTATCTCTACCGTGGAACTATGGAACTCTGTCAGAGTGACCATCGGCTTGTTGTCACCAACGCCCTTCTCCCCCGATGGCTCACTTTAGCCAGGCGGCCAGCTCTAGGAAGAGTCTTGGTGGTGTGTGTGTGTGTGTATGTATGTGTGTGTGTATATATATATATATACTAAACTAAACATACATACATACATACATACATACATACATACATACACATACTATGGCAGTGGGGGAATAGGATGTTCCGGGCAGGTATTCTTCAGAATAAAGAAAGCGCCAGAACTGTGCAGTCAAGAAGATAACCTTTGTGTCTGTTTCTGTTTATTACTAGAGGTATGTAATAGCACGTTTATTTGATATTTCTGAGTTCATTTAGCATGTTATTGGTTTTGTGTAAAATTCACGAGGTAAAATGGCGGTGCCCTCTCGTTCTGCTTCAACGGACTTCAGTGAGGACAGTGCCGGTGCAGAGAGAAAATGTCACGGTCACACTACAGATTTGAAGCTGAATGTAATGATTAGCAGTTTTCTACATGTGTACTAATATTCAGACACATTCAGTATTTTCTGTCTTTATCTATAAATGTTGCTATGGTTTGAACAGGAAATACAATTGGTTTTTGATTGAAATAATACAGTGAAGACAAGGTTATTAAAGAAAGTAGCACATAGTGCTGTCTATAACAAACTGTAACCTTGTACTAAATGGATTTTGAGTCAATTGTGCATTTATGTGAATTTGGGAAACCACCTATAGGTTAAGTGCACTTACGTTGTGTAGTGTGTACTTTGTGTCTAAGGTGTACCTGCACCTATGTCAGTCCAAGGCAAACACTGAATTAGATAATTGAACAACAAAAAATATAATATATATTTTAGAGAATAAAGAAAGTGCCAGAACTGTCAAGACAATAACTCTTTGTGTCCGTTTGTCTTTATTACTACAGGCCGACTAGAATTAAATCTGAGGCCGGTAACATCAACAGTGAGGACAAACCCAGCCTGCCTCTCTCCTTCCACACTGAGTCCAAACCTACAGTCACTGGGTCCTGATTGTGACAGTGGAGCCCAGTTTGCTAAGCAGGAGCCAGAGATGGCATCAGTGAAGCTGGAAGACTGCAGTCAAACACTGGAGCTGAATGTCAACATTAAAGATGAAGATGAGGAGAAGATTGGGAAATCTGTTTCTCATGGTAAGAGCAGGTTCGATCTAATTAAGTTTGTGTTTGTTCCAACGTCTCACTGTGTATGAAAAGTTGCAGTAGACCTGTTTTATGATGAACTGTTTGTATGAAAAGGTAGATGTTATTTCGTGCTACAGAGACTTGCATGGTTTGACACCAGTATTGTCAGCATGTGTTTTATTTACTGGGCTATCTGGAGTGATCAGAGAGTAGACTAAAGAAGTGAAGTAGACAAACTGCCAGTGTTTTAAAGTTCTATGAAATGAGTCTGTGTAGTTACTAACCCTTGTGATAGTGAGTGGAGGATGATATGGCTCATCATTTTCACTCATTTTTGCCTTCAAAATCTGGCTCATCATTTTAATGACTTTTGTCCCTTTTTAGCTTTTGACTCTTACCCACTTTTAGAATAGTTTTTTTCCCCCTTTTGTATTGTACAGCCTACTGATATGAATATATATTTCACCTTGTACAGCCAGAAGATTTTTAGTAGCCACGGTGCTTCTACACCTGCATTGCTTGCTCTTTCGTGATTTTTAGGAAGGGTTTCTGTAAAGCACTTTGTGACTTTGCCGATGTAAAAAGGACTTCGTAAAATAAATGTATATGTACATTACCAGTCAAAAGTCTTGACACACCTACTCATTCCAGGGTTTTTCTTTATTTTTACTATTTTCTATGTTGTAGAATAATAGTGACGACATTTAAAACTATTCAATAACACATATGGAATCACGTAGTAACCAAAAAAAGTGTTAAACAAATCAAAATATATTTTAAGTAGCCACCCTTTGCCAGCTTTGCACACTCTTGGCATTCTGTCAACCAGCTTCATGAGGTAGTCACCTGGAATGCATTTCAATTAACAGGTGTGCCTTGTTAAAAGTTAATTTGTGGAATTTCTTTCTCAACATCAACTTTTCAGAGGAGACTGCGTGAATCAGGCCTTCATGGTCGAATTGCTGCAAAGAAACCACTACTGAAGGATACCAATAAGAAGAAGAGACTTGCTTGGGCAAAGAAACACGAGCAATGGATATTAGACCGGTGGTAATCTGTCATTTTGTCTGATGAGTCCAAATTTCAGATTTTTGGTTCCATCAGCCTTGTCTTTGTGAGACGCAGAGTAGGTGAACGGATGATCTCCACATGTGTAGTTTCCACCGTGAAGCATGGAGGAGATGGTGTTATGGTGTGGGGGTGCTTTGCTGGTGACACTGTCTGTGATTTATTTAGAATTCAAGGCACACTTACCAGCATGGCTACCACAGCATTCGGCAGCGATACGCCATCCCATCTGGTTTGCACTTAGTGGGACTACCATTTGTTTTTCAACAGGACAATGACCCAACACACCTACAGGCTGTGTAAGTGCTATTTGACCAAGAAGGAGAGTGATGGAGTGCTGCATCAGATGACCTGGCCTCCACAATCACCCGACCTCAACCCAATTGAGATGATTTGGGATGAGTTGGACCGCAGAGTGAAGGAAAAGCAGCCAACAAGTGCTCAGCATATGTGGGAACTCCTTCAAGACTGTTGGAAAAGCATTCTAGGTGAAGCTGGTTGATAGACTGCCAAGCGTGTGCAACGCTGTCAAGGCAAAGGGTGGCTACTTTGAAGAGTCTAAAATATAAAATATATTTTGATTTGTATAACACTTTTTTTGGTTACTACATGATTCCATTTGTGTTATTGAATAGTTTTGATGTCTTCACTATTAATCTAGGTAGAAAATAATAAAAATAAATAAAACCCTTGAATGAGTAGGTGTGTCAACTTTTGACTGGTGCTGTATATTACACCAACTGACTGGTTCTTCTGATGTTGTTCACACAGGAGACCATGTTGAGACATTCTCTACATCCAGAGAGCAACAGCAGGAAGATCACAGAGCTAAGAGGTCTCACCACTGCCCACATTGTGAGGAGATTTTCCCAATTCTATCAAAGTTAAAAATACACCTAAAAATACACACTGGAGAGAAGCCTTACTCCTGCTCTGATTGTGTAAAATGCTTCACAACATCAGCTAAGCTAAAACGTCACCAGAGAACACACACAGGAGAGAAGCCTTACTCCTGCTCTGACTGTGGAAATAGTTTCTCTCGACTGGGCGACCTAAAAATACATGAACGTATACACACAGGAGAGAAGCCTTACTCCTGCTCTAATTGTGTAAAATGCTTCACAACATCAGCTGAAATAAAATGTCATCAGAGAACACACACAGGAGAGAAGCCTTACTTCTGCTCTGACTGTGGAAATAGTTTCTCTCAACTGGGCCACTTAAAAAACACATGAACGTATACACACAGGACAGAAGCCTTACTCCTGCTCTGACTGTGGAAAGAGTTTCTCTCAACAGGGCCACCTAAAACAGCATGAACGTATACATACAGGAGAGAAGCCTTACTCCTGCTCTAATTGTGTAAAATGCTTCACAACATCAACTATGCTAAAGGTTCATCAAAGAACACACACAGGAGAGAAGCCTTACTTCTGCTCTGACTGTGGGGCGAGTTTCTCTCAACCTGGCAACTTAAAACAACATGAACGTATACACACAGGAGAGAAGCCTTACTGCTGCTTTCACTGTGCTGCGAGTTTCTCTCAACCTGGCAATTTAAAACAACATGAACGTATACACACAGGAGAGAAGCCTTACTGCTGCTTTGACTGTAGGAAGAGTTTCTCTCAACTTAGCCACTTTAAAAGACACCAAGGTATACATAACGGAGAGAAGCCTTACTCCTGCTCTGACTGTGGAAAATGTTTTAAATCATCAGCGGAGCTAAAAGTTCATCAGAGAACACACACAGAAGAGAAGCCTTACTTCTGCTCTGACTGTGGAAAATGTTTTAAATCATCAGCGGAGCTAAAAGTTCATCAGAGAACACACACAGGAGAGAAGCCTTACTCCTGCTCTTACTGTGGAAAGAGTTGCTCTCGACTGGGCGACTTAAAACTACATGAACGTATACATACAGGAGAGAAGCCTTACTGCTGCTCAGATTGTGTAAAATGCTTCACAACATCAGCTAAGCTAAAAGTTCATCAGAGAACACACACAAGGAGAGAAGCCTTACTTCTGCTCTGACTGTGGGGCGAGTTTCTCTCAACCTGGCAACTTAAAACTACATGAACGTATACATACAGGAGAGAAGCCTTACTGCTGCTCAGGTTGTGGAAAATGCTTCACAACATCAGCTAAGCTAAAAGTTCATCTGAGAACACACACAGGAGAGAAGCCTTACTCCTGCTCTGACTGTGGAAAATGTTTTAAAACATCAGTTGAGCTAAAAGGTCATCGGAGAACACACACAGGAGAAAACACTTACTTATAAACACATCAACGTATACATTAAGGAGAGAAGCCTCAACAGTTGTCTCAGACCAGTTTAAGAGTAAAGTCACTCATCACTTCATTCTCACCTCATAAAGGAAGTGGGAACAGTGAATTTGATAACATTAAGAAAGAGTAACACCCTATTGTAATCCTATTGTTTCTCACTGTTAGAGAACTGTGCAGAGGAAAGGGAACGTTATAGAATGTTAGCATCTCTTTACTTTACTGATCTGTGTTCACCTGGTCAGTTTTGGTGCGTTTTGTTATCTTCTACTGTAAAGATATTGAGATGACCTTGGATTTGCCCTTAGGGTTGAATACACTCAGTGAGGTCTGATAGATGACTGGGTGGTACTGCTTTCCTCTGCAGTTTTCTGTGGGAATGAGCTAGTTCGGACACTCATCGGTACAACACAAGACATGCAGCAAGAGGTTTCTTCACAGTCCCCAGGTCCAGAACAGACGCTGGGAAACACACAGTATTAAATAGAGCCATGACTACATGGAACTCTCTGCCAGGCAACTCAAACTAGCAATAAAACCAGATTCAAAAATCATAAAATCAATAAAATAAAATAAACCTTATGACACATTTAAAAAATAACAACAGGAACTTTTAGCTCAGCTGATGTTGTGAAGCATTTTACACATCTCATATGTATATACTGTATTCTATAATATTCTACTGTATCTTAGTCCATGTCGCTCTGTCATTGGTTGTCCATATATGTATATACTGTATTCTATAATATTCTACTGTAGTCTTAGTCCATGTCGCTCTGTCATTGGTTGTCCATATATGTATATACTGTATTCTATAATATTCTACTGTATCTTAGTCCATGCCGCTCTGTCATTGGTTGTCTATATATGTATATACTGTATTCTATAATATTCTACTGTATCTTAGTCCATGTCGCTCTGTCATTGGTTGTCCATATATGTATATACTGTATTCTATAATATTCTACTGTATCTTAGTCCATGCCGCTCTGTCATTGGTTGTCTATATATGTGTATATTCTTAAATTCCATTCCTTACTTAGACTTGTGTGTATTGGGTATATGTTGTGAAATTGTTAGATATTACTTGTTAGATATTACTGCACTGTCGGAGCTAGAAGCACAAGCATTTCGCTACACCCGCTATAACATTTTATTTTATTTGAAGAGACAGATTTTTTTCAAATGTATTTTATATTGTATTTTGCATTGTATTATGCTTGTGATACGTGGTTGGAATACCACTGTGATGTGTGGTTCTCTCCTGGCTATCATAAGATGAATGCACTAGCTCTCTGGACGGGAGCATCTGCAATGTTACTAAATTGTAAATGTAGTGCTTGATGATGTATTTGATGTATTTTTTGTGTTTCCTGTTTGTACCCCAGGAAGAGTAGCCGCTGGGGATCCTAATAAAATACTACATTGTACTGAATGTATCAGATAGAGATGATGTGATGATCAGTTTTCACCATTAGTCTGTTTTTTTGGACCATTTATGAATGTGTTATTCAATGTGTTTCTATTGGATATAGTAGTAAAGGCCAAATTCATTTTTAAATATATATTTTTATAACTAAAGGGGTCCTAAAATTCAAAATCAAAGGGAACGTTATAGAATGTTAGCATCTCTTTACTTTACTGATCAGTGTTCACCTGGTCAGTTTTGGTGTGTTTTGTTAGCTTCTACTGTAATGATATTGAGATGACCTTGGATTTGCCCTTAGGGTTGAATATCCTCTGTGAGGCGTCTCACAATGGAGTTTGATGGTTGACTGGGATGTACTGCAGTTTTCTGTGGGAATGAGCTGGTAGACACAACACACTGAGTTTACAAAACATTAAGGACACCTGCTCTTTCCATGACAGACTGACTAGGTGAACCGAGGTGAAAGCTATGATCCTTAATGATGTAGTTGTGGTGTATTTATTATGGATCCCCATTAGCTTTCAGCAGAAAACAAGAAACTGCAGTTGCAGTGGGCTAAGGAATGAAAACACTGGACACTGGAGAATTTGAAAAACATTGCTTGGTCTGATGAATCCCGGTTCCTGCTGTTTCACACTGATGGGAGGACTAGGGTATGGAGAAAACCATGAGTACATGCATCCATGCTGTGTGTCAGCATTGCAGGCTGGTGGTGGTGGTGTGGGGTGGGATTTCATGGCACACATTGGGCCCCTTGATAAAAGTGGAGCAATGTTTGAATGCCACAGGATATCTAAACATCGTTACCAATCAGGTGCATCCCTTCATGGCAGCAGTGGATCCATCTGCAAAATAGATTTTTTCAGCAGGATTATTCCCCATGCCACAAGGCTTGTCCAGGAATGGTTCCACAAACATGACAGTGAATTCAGCTTACTGCAGTGGCCTGCCGAGGCACCAGATCTCAATCCAATTGTGCATCTGTGGGAGGAGATGGAACGAGCTATTTGGAATAGAGATCCACTCCCAGCCAACCTGACACAACTGTGGGAAGCATTGCAGTCAACATGGACCAGCATCCCAGTGGAACGCTCTCAACACCTTGGACAAGTCCATGCCCTGACGAATTGAGGCTATTCTGAGGACAAGGGGGGGTGCAACTCAATATTAGGAAGGTGTTCCTAATGTTTTGTACACTCAGTGTATATCAGATAAAGATGGTGTGATGATCAGTTTTCAGCATTAGTTTGTGTGGATTATTTTATATTACTAAACAACTTTTATTAATTATAAAAAGGCTATGAATCGACTACTTGTGTTTTTTAAATTGTCTTTTAAAATTAGATTCATTATTTTATTCATTGATTATGAATTTATTTGGATAACTGTATTGAAGTTAATTGATCTGGCCGCAGGTAGCCTAGCGGTTAAGAGTGTTGGGCCAGTAACTGAAAGGTCGCTGGTTTGAATCCCGAGCCAACTAGGTGAAAAATCTGTTGTTGTGCCCTTGATCAAGGCAATTAACCCTAATTGGTCCTGTAAGTTGCTCTGGATAAGAGCATCTGCTAAATGACTCAAATGTAATGAAAAATACTGTTTGTACATTAATTTGATCTGGGCAACATCTTTTTGTGTTAATTAAATGAAACAAACTGTTTTAAATCAAATAGTTAGTGTCTTACCCTGGCCAGAGGGACAGGGCCATAGTAGGCTAGACTATGTAGCTGCTGTTGTTAGTAGCCTGCAGTTTCCATGCAATACAGTATGTCAGATCGCTAGTGTTTAGGTGTATAGGCTTCTACATTCATGCAAGAGTTTTTGCTTGTGTCTGTCGGGAGTGATGTGTTATCAGGCTTGCTAAATAACTACAGGAGGGAAGTGGAGAGCGCTCCTTGAGCTTTGTGCCCGGTCCGCGCGACATGGTCAAGAGACGCAAAGAGCCAGCATTAGCACTCCGATGTGAAGGACAGCTCTTACAAAAATGTACCATCGTAGTACAATGAACAACAACATTCCATTGTACTATGATGTTTTTTTTTACAAAATACAACTAACGTTTATTTATTTTTTAAACATCCCTTTCATAGCACCTACCACTCCATTAAAGGAGTAGTTCACTATTTTACAACTTTAAGTCCTATATGTAAGGTTTGTATACAGGGGATGTCGGTCTGTACTCAAGATTCAAAGGTACAGTGGGGGAAAAAAACGTATTTAGTCAGCCACCAATTGTGCAAGTTCTCCCACTTAAAAAGATGAGAGAGGCCTGTAATTTTCATCATAGGTACACGTCAACTATGCAGACCCGTCGCCAGACCTCAGTCTTAAGGGGGGCATATGAAATGCATGGGAGGGCAGGGCACAATTATTATTAGCCTACAGTACATATATTTAATAATAAATTCCCTCAAGTGGGGGGGGGGCACAATCAATTGCCCGCCCATAGCGACGGGTGTGCAACTATGACAGACAAAATGAGAAAAATAAATCCAGAAAATCACATTGTAGGATTTTTAATGAATTTATTTGCAAATTATGGTGGAAAATAAGTATTTGGTCAATAGCAAAAGTTTCTCAATACTTTGTTATATACCCTTTGTTGGCAATGACACAGGTCAAACGTTTTCTGTAAGTCTTCACAAGGTTTTCACACACTGTTGCTGGTATTTTGGCCCATTCCTCCATGCAGATCTCCTCTAGGGCAGTGACGTTTTGGGGCTGTCGCTGGGCAACACAGACTTTCAACTCCCTCCAAAGATTTTCTATGGGGTTGAGATCTGGAGACTGGCTAGGCCACTCCAGGACCTTGAAATGCTTCTTACGAAGCCACTCCTTCGTTGCCCGGGCGGTGTGTTTGGGATCATTGTCATGCTGCCCAACCCAGCCACGTTTTATCTTCAATGCCTTTGCTGATGGAAGGAGGTTTTCACTCAAAATCTCACGATACATGGCCCCATTCATTCTTTTCTTTACACGGATCAGTCGTCCTGGTCCCTTTGCAGAAAAACAGCCCCAAAGCATGATGTTTCCACCCCCATGCTTCACAGTAGGTATGGTGTTCTTTGGATGCAACTCAGCATTCTTTGTATTCCAAACACGACGAGTTGAGTTTTTACCCAAAAAAAACATAAGAACCATTCATACTGTCAGATCTAATATGGAAGAATTGAATACAAAAGAGAAGGAGAGGTTGACCAGTACAAATTCATGTACTAATGTTATTTTTCATTGGCAGATCAATGCAGTTTTCCAAACATATTCATAATCCATTTTTTTGTAAGATTTTAACTGAACACAAATATAAACACAACATTCAACAATTTTACAAGGGTACAGTTCATATAAGGAAATCAGTCAATTGAAATACATTCATTAGGCCCTAATCTATGGATTTCACATGACAGGGGCCCACCCATCAGCCAATAAGAATGATTTTTCCCCACTAAAGGGCTTTATTACAGATATAAATACTCCTCAGTTTCATCAGCTGTCCGGGTGGCTGGTCTCAGATGATCCTGCAGGTTAAGATGCTAGATGTGGAGGTCCTGGGCTCTTGTGAACATTCCTGCAGTCAGCATGCCAATTGTGCACTCCCTCAAAATGTAGACATCTGTGGCATTGTGTTGTGTGACAAAACTGCACATTTCAGAGTGGCCTTTTATTGTACCCAGCACAAGGTGCACCTGTGTAATGATCATGCTGTTTAATCAGCTTCTTGATATGCCACAACTCGCAGGTGGATTGATTATCTTGGCAAAGGTGAAATGCTCACTAACAGAAATGGAAACAGATTTGTGCACCAAATTTGAGAGAAATAAGCTTTTTGTGCGTATGGAAAATATCCGGGATCTTTTATTTCAGCTCATGAAACATGGGACCAACACTTTACATGTCAAGTTTATATATTTTTTCAGTATAGATTTAGAAGACAATTAACTAAATACGTAGTCATTTCATTTTGTCACATGTTTGGTAAACAACAGGTGTAGACTAACAGTGAAATGTTGACCAACAATGGAGAACACAATACAACAATTATAATAATAGGAAAAAGATTGTAGTACGAGGAATGAATACATGATGAGCAATGATAGCTTGGCTATATACATGGGGTGCCAATACCTAGTCAATGGTAGCTTGGCTATATACATGGGGTGCCAATACCTAGTCAATGATAGCTGGGCTATATACAGTGGGGGAAAAAAGTATTTAGTCAGCCACCAATTGTGCAAGTTCTCCCACTTAAAAAGATGAGAGAGGCCTGTAATTTTCATCATAGGTACACGTCAACTATGACAGACAAAATGAAAAAAAAAAATCCAGAAAATCACATTGTAGGATTTTTAATGAATTTATTTGCAAATGATGGTGGAAAATAAGTATTTGGTCAATAACAAAAGTTTCTCAATACTTTGTTATATACCCTTTGTTGGCAATGACACAGGTCAAACGTTTTCTGTAAGTCTTCACAAGGTTTTCACACACTGTTGCTGGTATTTTGGCCCATTCCTCCATGCAGATCTCCTCTAGAGCAGTGATGTTTTGGGGCTGTCGCTGGGCAACACGGACTTTCAACTCCCTCCAAAGATTTTCTATGGGGTTGAGATCTGGAGACTGGCTAGGCCACTCCAGGACCTTGAAATGCTTCTTACGAAGCCACTCCTTCGTTGCCCGGGCAGTGTGTTTGGGATCATTGTCATGCTGAAAGACCCAGCCACGTTTCATCTTCAATGCCCTTGCTGATGGAAGGAGGTTTTCACTCAAAATCTCACGATACATGGCCCCATACATTCTTTCCTTTACACGGATCAGTCGTCCTGGTCCCTTTGCAGAAAAACAGCCCCAAAGCATGATGTTTCCACCCCCATGCTTCACAGTAGGTATGGTGTTCTTTGGATGCAACTCAGCATTCTTTGTCCTCCAAACACGACGAGTTGAGTTTTTACCAAAAAGTTCTATTTTGGTTTCATCTGACCATATGACATTCTCCCAATCCTCTTCTGGATCATCCAAATGCACTCTAGCAAACTTCAGACGGGCCTGGACATGTACTGGCTTAAGCAGGGGGACACTGCAGGATTTGAGTCCCTGGCGGCGTAGTGTGTTACTGATGGTAGGCTTTGTTACTTTGGTCCCAGCTCTCTGCAGGTCATTCACTAGGTCCCCCCGTGTGGTTCTGGAATTTTTGTGATCATTTTGACCCCACGGGGTGAGATCTTGCGTGTAGCCCCAGATCGAGGGAGATTATCAGTGGTCTTGTATGTCTTCCATTTCCTATAATTGCTCCCACAGTTGATTTCTTCAAACCAAGCTGCTTACCTATTGCAGATTCAGTCTTCCCAGCCTGGTGCAGGTCTACAATTTTGTTTCTGGTGTCCTTTGACAGCTGTTTGGTCTTGGCCATAGTGGAGTTTGGAGTGTGACTGTTTGAGGTTGTGGACAGGTGTCTTTTATACTCATAACAAGTTCAAACAGGTGCCATTAATACAGGTAACGAGTGGAGGACAGAGGAGCCTCTTAAAGAAGAAGTTACAGGTCTGTGAGAGCCAGAAATCGTGCTTGTTTGTAGGTGACCAAATACTTATTTTCCACCATAATTTGCAAATAAATTCATAAAAAATCCTACAATGGGATTTTCTGGATTTTTTTTCATAAAAAATCCTACAATGGGATTTTCTGGATTTTTTTTCCTCAATTTGTCTGTCATAGTTGACGTGTACCTATGATGAAAATTACAGGCCTCTCTCATTTTTTTAAGTGGGAGAACTTGCACAATTGGTGGCTGACTAAATACTTTTTTTCCCCACTGTACATGGGGTGCCAATACCTAGTCAATGATAGCTTGGCTATATACATGGGGTGCCAATACCTAGTCAATGGTAGCTTGGCTATATACATGGGGTGCCAATACCTAGTCAATGATAGCTTGGCTATATACAGTGCAATCTGAAAGTATTCAGACCCCTTAACTTTTTCCACATTTTATTACGTTACAGCCATATTCTAAAGTTGGTTAAATAATTGTTTCCCCTCATCAATCTACACACAATACCCCATAATGTCAAAGCAAAACAAAGGTTTTTAGACATTTTCCCTTATTAATAAAAAATGTAAATATCTAAGTATTCAGACCCTTTACTCAGTACTTTCTTGAAGCACCTTTGGCAGCGATTACAGCAGAGTCTTCTTGGGTATGACGCTACAAGCTTGGCACACCTGTATTTGGGGAGTTTCATTCATTCTTCTCTGCAGATCCTCTCAAACTCTATCAGGTTGGATGGGGAGCGTTGCTGCACAGCTATTTTCTGGTCTCCCCGGAGATGTTCAATCGGGTTCAAGTCTGGGCTCTGGCTGGGCCAGGTGAACCTTCGCCCCAGTCTGAAGTCCTGAGCGCTCTGGAGCAGGTTTTCATCAAGGATCTCTCTGTACTTTGCTCCCTTCATTATTCCCTCGATCCTGACTAGTCTCCCAGTCCCTGCCTCTGAAAAACATCCGCACAGCATGATACTGCCACGACCATGCTTCACCGTAGGCATGGTGCCAGGTTTCCTCCAGAAGTGACGCTTGGTATTCAGGCCAAAGAGTTCAATCTTGGTAACATCAGACCAGAGAATCTTGTTTGTCATGGTCAGAGTCCTTTAGGGGCCTCTTGGCAAACTCCAAGTGGGCTGAACTCTGGAGATCTGTCAAAGTGATCATCGGGTTCTTGGTCACCTCCCTGACCAAGGCCCTTCTCCCCCGATTGCTTAGTTGGCCGGGCGGACAGCTCTAGGAAGAGTCTAGGTGGTTCCAAACTTCTTCCATTTAAGAATGGAGGAGGCCACGGTGTTCTTGGGGACCTTCAATGCTGCAGACATTTTTGGTACCCTTCCCCAGATCTGTGCCTCATCACAATCCTGTCTCGGAGCTCTACGGACAATTCCTTCAACCTCATGGCTTGGTTTTTGCTCTGACATGCAATGTCAACTGTGGGATGTTATATCGACAGTTGTACAAACCATGTCCAATCAATTTAATTTATCTCAGGTGGACTCCAATCAAGTTGTAGAAACATCTCAAGGAATATCAATGGAAACAGGATCTACTAAATTTCGAGATTCATAGCAAAGGGTCTGGAATACTAATGTAAATAAGGTTTTTTTATTTATTTTGCAAAAATGTCTAAACCTGTTTCCGCTTTGTCATTATGGGGTATTGTGTGTAGATTGATGAGGGATTTTTGTTGCTTTTGTTGTTTGTAAAAAAAAAATTATTTTTACAATAAGGCTGTAATTTATTTTTTTGTTGAAAAAGTCAAGGGGTCTGAATACTTTCAGAATGCACTGTATAGACACTAACTATTTCACTTTAAACACTTTGTTATATTTATGTACAAGAGAAGAAGAGGTTTTCCAGCACAAATTCATGTACAAACATGATTTTTCATTACATATTTGTAATTTAGCAGATGCTCTTATCCAGAGCGACTTATAGGACCAATTGGGGTTAATTGCCTTGCTCAAGGCCACAATGACAGATTTTTTGACCTAGTTGGCTCGGGATTCAAACCAGCGACCTTTCAGTTACTGGCCCAACACTCTTAACCGCTAGGCTACCTGTTAAATACATAACACAATACGTGACATAAGTAGAATACAGAACACTTGGGCGGCAGGTAGCTTAGTGGTTAAGAGCGTTGTGCCAGTAACCGAAAGGTCGCTGGTTCTAATCCCCGAGCCGACTAGGTGAAAAATATGTCGACGTGCACTTGAGCAAGGCACTTAACCCTAATATTATGCTCCTGTAAGTCGCTCTGGATAAGAGCACCTGCTAAATGACCAATTTTTTTTATTTATTATTTATTAAACATTACAGGACATTTTTCATGATGGAAAGTTGAAATATTAAGAATGTTATTTAAAAAAAGCAGTGGGTAGAGTGGCGTTTCGCAGGCGGTTTGTACGGGCAGTTATACAGGACAGTTTGTGGCTGTTTCTCAGGAGCCTGGTGGTGCAGTTACCTCTTCTTGGAGGGAGCAGGTCATTCAGTGGATGGTCAAGAGTGTGCATGTCCTTCACCAGGTGCACTGCAGCCTGTTCTCGCCTGCTCTGCAGTGACGGGAGCTGTGGTTGGACTGCTCCACCTCTGGAGATGATCCTCAAGGCCCTCCTCTGCACCCTGTCTAGTTGGGCCTGCTGCTTTTTACTGCATCCAACTAACAGCACTCCACCGTATTCCAGAACAGTCAAAAAGGCGTTTCGAGGCCTTTCTCACTGGCTGCTCCACATGTCACCACTGAGGTTAGAGTCTAGATTAAAACCAAGATACTTGGTTGTTGTTACCACTGGTACTTCCTGTCCTCCTAGGATTAGTGGTGCAGGTTGTGGATGGTCCTCTGACCAACGGCTAAATGTACCAGTTGCCATCACCCTCTGCCCTCTTTCGGTGGTGTAGCGGTGGAGTCAGGCTAGTAACCTTGAACACAGTTCAATGTCAGACAGATGTTGCAGGAACTATGGGTGATCTACCCAATCAAAGGCTTTGGACACATCAGCAAGTAACACCCTCACCATTGTTGGGTTTATGGAGTCTGTAGCTGTCAGCCAGGAGTATGTGGCTTTCACAAGGGCGGTAGTAGTGCTGGACTTTGGGAGGTAGTCATACTGAATCGTGCACTCAGATAACACCTCCTACTGGCAGGGGACAGCTTTAACACTGTGTTTGATGACAGGGGCTAGATCTTCTGCATGCTCTTTTAGTAGCCAGGCTGGAATTCCATCAGGCCCACATGCTTTACGTGGGCTGAGTCTGTTCAGAGCTTGCTTTAACTGGCCAATGCTGCACAGCTCAACCTGCCTTGTAGACATGGGCAGGGGGAAGATGGCAAGAGGTGTGGTGCTTGTCCATGCCTCAGCAAAGAAGCCATTCAAAACACCAGCCACCTCGTCTCTTAAATTCCCTCGCTATTCTCCCTTCTGATATTTTCTTTGGTCCCAGTCCTTTGTTAAATAAGTCCCACCATTCCTTAGGTTTGTCTTCTTTACTGGATTTCAGTTTTGTAGTAGTTTGTCTTTGCTTCCTTGATAAGCATTTGCACTGTGTTTCTGTATTTTCTCCATGTCATTGTTTCTCCCCATCTGTTGAAAATATTCTGTATTTTCCTGATGGCAGTTGATATAAAGAGTGTTTGATCCAATCTTATAAAGATTGTAAATTGTATGTAGAGAGCATAAGAAAACCATGTGTTATTAAGAGTGATGAGCAGAGGGTCGGTGTGCCAAGATAGATTGGGGTCCACTAGTGCTAATCTTAGGATTGGTGCGTGATGGAATGGACTGGCTAGGGTGAGATATGACACCAGGGAGAGGAATGATATGTAGGAAGTGAGTGGCAGCTAGTAATAGTTAGCAACTGGGAAGGATAAAAGTAGACTTGAAGAGCACTATATAGGCTGAGAGAGAGTCTATGTAAGTCAGTCATATGATAAGAGGCAAAGCGCGTTCGTCTTATTATGTGATCCAGTACTGAAATACATGTACATCAAACTTCCATCTGAGTGTCTGCTCCTTTCTCTTACATCATGACCTTTTAAGCTCAGCTGTTGTTTTAAAACATTTTCTGCAGTCAGATCAGTGGTAAGGCTTCTCTCCTTTATGTTTACCTTTGTGTCTTTTTAAATGGCCCATTTAAAAGAAAATCTTTCCACAGTCAGAGCAGGAAAACGGCTTCTATCTTGTGTGTGTTCTCTGATGAACTTTTAGCTGAGATGATGTTGTGAAGCATTTTACACAATCAGAGCAGGAGTAAGGCTTCTCTCCTGTGTGTATTTTCTGATGAACTTTTAGCTCAGTTGATGTTGTGAAGCATTTCACACAGTCAGAGCAGGAGTAAGGCTTCTCTCCTGTGTGTATACGTTCATGTTTGTTTAAGGTGCCCAGTTGAGAGAAACTTGCCCCACAGTCAGAGCAGGAGTAAGGCTTCTCTCCTGTGTGTATCCGTTGGTGTGATTTTAAGTGGTCCTGTACAGAAAAACTCTTGCCACAGTCAGAGCAGAAGTAAGGCTTCTCTCCTGTATGTATACGTTCATGTTTTTCTAAGTGGTCCAGTCGAGAGAAACTCTTCCCACAGTCAGAGCAGGAGTAAGGCTTCTCTCCTGTATGTATACGTTCATGTTGTTTTAAGGTAAACAGTTGAGAGAAACTCTTCCCACAGTCAGAGCAGGAGTAAGGCTTCTCTCCTGTGTGTGTTCTCTGATGACCTTTTAGAGGAGCGGATGTTGTGAAGCATTTTCCACAGTGCGCGCAGGAGTAAGGCTTTTCTCCTGTATGTATACGTTCATGTTGTTTTAAGGTGCCCAGTCGAGAGAAACTCTTTCCACAGTCAGAGCAGGAGTAAGGCTTCTCTCCTGTGTGTATAAGTTCATGCGTTTTTAAGTGGCCCTGTTGACAGAAACTCGTCCCACAGTCAGAGCAGGAGTAAGGCTTCTCTCCTGTGTGCACTCTCTGATGAACTGTCAGAGCCTTTGATGTTGTGAAATTCTTCCCACAGTCAGTACAGGAATACAGATTCTCTCCTGTGTGTATTTGTAGGTGTATTTTTAACTTTGATAGAATTGAGAAACTCTCCTCACAATATGGGCAATGGTGAGACCTCTTAGCTCTGTGATCTTTCTGCTGTTGCTCGCTGGATGTATTGAATGTCTCAACATGGTCTCCTGTGTGAACAACATCAGAAGAACCAGTCAGTTGGTGCGCTATACATGTCAATCAAATGCATTTTATGAAGCCCTTTTTACATCAGAAGTTGTCATAAAGTGTTTTATAGAAACCCAGCCTAAAACCCCAAAGAGCAAGCAATGCAGATGTAGAAGCCATATCATCCTCCACTCACTATCACAAGGGTTAGTGTCACCCTCCACTCACTATCACAAGGGTTAGTAACTACACAGTCTCATTTAATAGAACTTTAAAACATTGGCAGTTTATCTACTTCACTTCTGTAGTCTACTCTCTGATCACTCCAGATAGCCCAGTGAATAAAACACATGCTGGCAATACTGGTGTAAAACCATGTAAGGGTCAGCAGCATTAAATAATATCTACCTTCTCATTGAAATAGTTCATCATGAAACAGTTCTACTGCAACTTTTCATGCACATTGGGAAGTTGGAATGAATAACACAAACTTAGTTAGATAGAACCTGCTCTTACCATGAGAAACAGATTTCCCAATCTTCTCATCTTTAATGTTGACATTCAGCTCCAGTGTTTGACTGCAATCTTTCAGCTTCACTGATGCCATCTCTGGATCTTGCTTAGCAAACTGGTCTCCACTGTCACAATCAGGACCCAGTGACTGTAGGTTTGTCCTCTCAGAAGGAGAGAGGCAGGCTGGGTTTGTCCTCACTATTGATGTTACCGGCCTCAGATTTAATTATAGTCGTCCTGTAGTAACAATGAGAAACAGACACAAAAGGTTATCGTCTTGACAGTTCTGGAACTTTCTTTATTCTCTAAAAATATATTATATTTCTTCTTGTTAAATCATCTAATTCAGTGCTTGACTTGGACTGAAATAGGTGCCGGTACTGTTTATATTTAGGTGCAGGAGCTCCACAATACTGTTGAGCTAACATTCTATAAGAGGAACATGAGCTCAAGCATTAGATATTTGAGGTGCCGGTACTTAACCTATAGCAGATTTTCCCAAATTCACATATAGTACCAGTCAAAAGTTTTAGAACATCTACTCATTCCAGGATTTTCTTTATTTTTACTATTTTCTACATTGTAGATTACAAAGATTCTACAATGCTGTCATCAAGGCAAAGGGTGGCTACTTTGAAGAATCTAAAATATATTTGATTTGTTTAACACTTTTTTGGTTACTACATGATTCCATAAGTGTTATTTCATTGTTTAAATGTCTTCACTATTATTCTACAATGTAGAAAATTGTAAAAATTAAGAAAAACCCTTGAATGAATAGGTGTGTCCAAACTTTTGACTGGTACTGTAAATGCATAAATGACAAAAGCCATTTAGTACAAGGTCACTGTTTGTTTTAAGCGGGACTACAGTGAGGGAAAAAAGTATTTGATCCCCTGCTGATTTTGTACGTTTGCCCACTGACAAAGAACTGATCAGTCTATAATTTTAATGGTAGGTTTATTTGAACAGTGAGAGACAGAATAACAACAAAAAAATCCAGAAAAACGCATGTCAAAAATGTTATAAATTGATTTGCATTTTAATGAGGGAAATAAGTATTTAACCCCTCTGCAAAACATGACTTAGTACTTGGTGGCAAACCCTTGTTGGCAATCACAGAGGTCAGACGTTTCTTGTAGTTGGCCACCAGGTTTGCACACATCTCAGGAGGGATTTTGTCCCACTCCTCTTTGCAGATCTTCTCCAAGTCATTAAGGTTTCGAGCCTGACGTTTGGCAACTCGAACCTTCAGCTCCCTCCACAGATGTTCTATGGGATTAAGGTCTGGAGACTGGCTAGGCCACTCCAGGACCTTAATGTGCTTCTTCTAGGCCACTCCTTTATATCCCAGCTTTACATAGGGTGGTAGATACTCTTCATCAAACATCGATAATAAAGATGAACTTTGCTCCTTTTTCACATTCTCCATACGGGTCAAGCGACTTGCATTTTCATCCTTCTTTTTCTTTGGGATTTGGTTGGCAGAGCGCATTCAACTTTTAGGTGCATACACCGCCACCTACTGTACTGGTGTGTGAGGCCATTCACAGCCTATATACATTAAATTCATTGATACGGTAATTAATACAAAATTGCCCTGCCAAGTATTAGCCCGCTCTAAAAAATGAGAGGGAAAATGTTCTTGGTTCGTGCAGGTGACTGATCTTCTCAGCCCAATTGGCAGTACGCCCAGAACATTGTTCTGGGAACCAAAAGGGATATCTCAGTTTCAAGGTCTCAGCTTGGAGAGAAGAAGCCTTGTGAGGTATTGGTCGGTCAGATGCAGGAACCAAATGTTAATATTAATATGCTAAATCATGCAAATATAACTTGTCTGTGTAAGCAGTATATAGGACAACTAACGGAACTGCCCCGGCAGAGCTCCAGACCGACGTGTACTATAGTGCTTTTACGTTTGTTGGAACCTCTCCAGCTTGCTGATAAAAAATTATAATTCATTTAAGTTTAACTTTGAGTCCCTTCGTGGCGATTTTCCACGACAAAAACCCACCACCCCATTCCACTATTTAACACTATCTAGTCCTACGCCAGACCACTACCACTCAACACCCCCTGCAGCTGTTCTGCAGTAAATCCTCGCAATCCCAAGTACTTCTCTGCCGCTGCCACCACAGCCTCTATTTTCTGGGACTTTAGATCAATTTCTGCAGTACAATTGACAACCATTGCTATAAATGCTAAAAATCCCACCTTACTGAAGCACATATTCTTCCCATCACTCTCTCTTGGTCTCTGCCTACTCACAGGAATCCTCTCAAGATCCCTCACCCTGTACCCATCTTCCTCTACCACTCTCTTCACTGCTTCGGCATACAACACTTTCTGTACTAGTGTAACCCTGGCAACCTCAATCTGCCTTTCTCTCACCTGATACCTCAGCTCTCCAGCCCGTTAGCACCCCCACAACTAACACACAGAACTTTCTCCACCGATACCACTCACTACAAATCTCACTCCCACTGGGCCAGAATCATCCTTATCATCCTTGGAACGAGGCCCGAACTCGGAGTTCCTCACTGCAGGTAATTCATCCTCACTCTCACCAGGTTCCATCTCTGAGCTACTGGAGGACGTATCCCTCTTTATACACTAGACGATAACCTCCCTCACCACACTGCTTCCCTCTACACTCAGCTCCTTCTCGGCGTTCATCACTGCACCTGCCAACACAGTTAATTCATCCTCACTTTCCTCCTGTAGCTCTTCTAAAAGTTCTGTGTGATCTTCCATTCCATATTCACTCAAAACATATTCCACTTTTCTCCTTTGTCCATGTCCACCATCTTCTCCTTCATCAGATCTTCCAGAAGGTTTGTGCATCCCCCATTCCACTTTTTTTATTGATTTTATAACTTTGTAAATCTCTCTAGGACAAGGTGACTTTTATCAATATATTTGCCTGTATTTACCCCTACAAAAATGAAATGGTAATTAGCTGCTAATGTGGCTATCATAAAGAACTACAAATGCTATTATAATCTGGACAAAATTGCTGAATCGAGTCAAAGGTAAGGATCTCTGGGTTAACTATTTAATGTTAGCTAAATTTAGTAATGAATAAATAGGCTACATTTATTTAAATGGTCAATTCTGTGAATTGTCTTGTGCAAGTTTTAAATTGACACAATACCTGTTATCAAAGGTGTCAGCTAGAGATGACGTGCAGGAGATTGCAGTGATTTGTTGTTTTGCATAATGTCTACTTTGATGATAATTAGTGTTTTATAATCTGAGAGGAAATAGAGCCGATTATGTTGCTAAAAGTCACGCCAGGGTAAGCCTACACAAAACACAGCCCTTATTTTAAGTGTTTCTAAAATGAATAAAAATGAACCTTGGAGGACTCAGAACCCGAGTAAAAGGGAGTATTCATGTTACTCGTCAACATTTAAATCATATTCTCATGTAGACTACTTTTTAGTTTCTTGCTTATTGCTTCCCAATGTAGCAGGAAGTGGATATGATAGTATTGTTCTGAGTGACCATTCCCTGTGTCATTATTCTATAGGGATACAAAACTAGTAAAAGGATCCTCTAGATGGCGTTTGCATCCCAGATGGTTACAGGACCCAGACTTCTTACATTACGTTGGAATGCATCTAGATGTTTATTTGACATTGAACACTGACCAAACGTCAGCGAGTACCAGATGGGAGGCTTTCAAAGCACATATTTGGGGGCAAATTATACGTTTTACCAGTTTAAAAAAAAAAAAATGCAGAAAAGGAGAGAGATGGACAGCAAAATCAGAGAATTGGAGAGGGAATCTTTTTTTGGATAACTCAGTAGAAGTAAACAAGTAATGATTTGGTCTTAAAGCTCAGTATGAAGAACTTCCCACCTCAAAGGCTGCAAACAGCTTAACTAGGCTGAAACAGTCCTATGATCAAGGGGATCATGGTTTAGACACTCGCAGAGTAGAAAGACATTTTGTAAAATCTGATTGTTCAGATGTTGTTTTTGCAACAATTGAACAAAAAACAGTTTTTGCTTTATCATTGTGGGGTATTGTGAGTAGATTGATGAGGGAAAAAAACAATTTAATCTATTTTACAATAAGGCTGAAACGTAACAAAATATCAAAAAAGTCCAGGGGTCTGAATACTTTCCGAATGCACTGTATATAGACAGGTGTGTGCCTTTCCAAATCATGTCCAACAAAATTAGTTCGATAGAACCTGCTCTTACCCTGAGAAACAGATTTCCCAATCTTCTCCTCCTCTTCTTCATCTTTAAAGTTGACATTCAGCTCCAGTGTTTGACTGCAGTGTTCCAGCTTCACTGATGCCATCTCTGGATCCTGCAGTAAACTGGGCTCCACTGTCACAATCAGGACCCAGTGACTGTAGGTTTGGACTCAGTGTGGAAGGAGAGAGGCAGGCTGGGTTTGTCCTCACTGTTGATGATACCGGCCTCAGACTTATCTGAATCGGCCAGTAGTAATAAAGAGAAACAGATACAAAAAGTTATTGTCTTGACAGTTCTGGCACTTTCTTTATTCTCTAAAAACATTTTCACGTTTTTCTTGTTCATTTATCTAATTCAGTGCTTTACTTGGACTGAAATAGGTGCTAATACTCATTTTGGGTGCCGGTACTGTTTATATTAAGGAGCAGGAGCTCCACAATACTTTTGAGCTAATACCTAACCTATAGTAGATAAATGCATAAATGACTCAAAAACCATTTAGTACAAGGTTACAGTTTGTTTTAGACAGCACTGTGTGCTATTTTCGTGAATAACCTTGCCTTCACTGTATTATTCAATATATATTATATATTCAAAATAATGTATGCACTCACTAACTGTAAGTGGCTCTGGATAAGAGCGTCTGCTAAATGACTAAAATGTAAATGTAAAACAGTAGTGCGACCGTGAAATTGTCTCTCTGATGCACCCGCACTGTCCTCACTGAAGTCCGTTGACGCTGACCGAGAGTAGCCGCCATTTTACCAGCTTGGGAATTTTACACAAAAACAATAATATGCTAAACGAACTCAGACATCTCAAATAAATTGATTATTTATTAAACTAACATGAGAAAATTATGTACATTCACTCAGACAAACCCAAAATCTCTAGCTATGTGACTTGTAAAATCGTTTTTATCACGTTCTTTCACTCACTCGGTTTGACACAAAAATAACACATCAAACCTTTACCAAACGTGATAATACCTTAACGGATGTGTTAACTAGCATGTTATGACATGTTCTTTCAACATTAGAAAGTTTAAACGTGCTATTACATACCTCTAGTAATAAATAGAAACGGACACAAAGGTTATCTTCTTGACAACAGAGCTTTCTTTATTGAGAAGAATTGTGCGCGTGATGAAGACATTACGTAATAACGTAAAATTGCGTCATTACGTAGAATACACAATAACGTTACTCAAATTGACTGGCCATCTCGGCGACAAATATGATTTGACATTTGTTAGTTTAGATTTGTTTGTTTATTATCACATATTTGTATTTGTAAAAGTAATATAAACACAACACATTTTGTATGATCAGATATTTTTATTTTTAAACACAACACATTGAATGATTGAACAATTACACATTACACATTATTGAACAATTATATTTGATTTATTTTCTTATTAACTAGTAAACCTACACATTCTGAACAATTATAGTTTCAAGCAGTGTATTGGTAGTTAGTTAACATGCTACCTGACTGATCAACAATTATAGGTACAAGCTAATAACAAGGTATATATGCTATCTTATTGAACAAGCAACTTAACTCAAATAATGATGTGCGCTAGGCATCTCTCTCAAGCTCTCTCCAGGTTGTTGTGCTGCTTGGCTGGCCTACTGCTGCCTGTGCACGAGCTGAGTGTGTGACAGAGAAAATCGTTTTTGTGTCATTTAGAGAGAAAATGCGCCGCCCTATGGGACTGAGATGCAGTGCCTTAGACCGCTGAGCCACTCGGGAGCCTGTGGAATGTTGTCCCATTCCTCTTCAGTGGCTGTGTGAAGTTGCTGTATATTGACGGGAACTGGAACAAGCTGTGGTACACGTCGATCCAGCCCTCCCAAACATGCTCAATGGGTGACATGTCTGGTGAGTATGCAGGACAAGGAAGAACTGGGACATTTTCAGCCTCCAGGAATTGTGTACAGATCCTTGCGACATTGGGCCCTGCATTATCATGCTGAAACATGACGTGATGTCGGCAGGACAATGGGCCTCAGGATCTAGTCATGGTATCTCTGTGCATTACATTTTCCATTGATAAAATGCAATTTTGTTCCTTCTCCGTAGCTTATGCCTGCCCATACCATAACCCTGACACTAACATGGGGTACTGTGTTCACGACATTGACATCAGCAAACCACACGCCCACACAACGCCATACACAGTGGTCAGCCGTTGTGAGGCTGGTTGGGCATACTGCCAAATTCTCTAAAACAAAGTTGGAGGCGGCTTATGGTAGAGAAATTGCATTAAATTATCTGGCAACAGCTCTGGTGGACATTCCTGCAGTCAGCATGCCAATTGCATGCTCCCTCAAAACTTGAGACATCTGTGGCCATGTGCCACCTCAAGCCAGAGCGGTAGTTTGGTTGTAGTTTTAGTAAACAGTTAGTTTTAGGGTAAACAATTGAATTGTATGAAGTATTACAAAGCACCCAATTGTCATACTTGAGTAAAAGTAAAGATACCTTAATAGAAAATGACTCTGAAAACTGAAAGTCACCCAGTAAAATACTACTTGAGTAAAAGTCTATAAGTATGTGGTTTTAAATATACTTAAGTATCAAAAGTAAATGTAATTGCTAAAATATACTTTACTATCAAAAGTCAAAGTAAACGTATAAATAATTTCAAATTCCTCATTTTAAGTAAACCAGACGACACCATTTAATTTTTTAAATTGTATTTATGGATAGCCAGGGGCACACCAACACTCAGATTTTCTCTTGATAATTACGTGAATTTGACCATTTGTCTGTCCTAAGCATTCAAAATGTAACGAGTACTTTTAGGTGTCAGGGAAAATGTATGGAGTAAAAAGTACATCATTTTCTTTTGGAATGTAGTGAAGTAAAAGTTGTCAAAAGTAGAAATAGTAAAGTAAAGTACAGATACCCAAAAAACGACTTAAGTAGTACTTTAAAGTATTTTTACTTAAGTACTTTACACCACTGGGCATTGTGTTGTGTGACAAAACTTCACATTTTAGATTTTTTATTTTTTAACGGGGTATCTTACAGTGAGGGAAAAAAGTATTTGATCCCCTGCTGATTTTGTACGTTTGCCCACTGACAAAGAAATGATCAGTCTATAATTTTAATGGTAGGTTTATTTGAACAGTGAGGGACAGAATAACAACAAAAATCGTATATATCCCAGCTTTACATTGGGTGGAAGATAGGCTTACCCTGGCGTAACGTTTTGATAACAGTGTAAATCTCTCTAGGACAAGGTGACTTTGATCAATATATTCACCTGCATTTACCCCCCAAAAATGAAACGCTAATTAGCTGCTAATGTGGCTATCCTAGTAACTTCAAGAGCCAGTGTCTTTGAAAAGACCCTACAACAAGGTACATCATGTTTCAAGTCTGATAAACAAGCCTACTTTCTCAAAGTTCTGTTCCTACCAACTGTATGTGATGAACAGGAAAATCTGTTAAGTGTGTACTATAAATGTGGTAACGGTTTGACATCTGTGATATTCTCTGAAGTTGCAGATGCAGAGGACTTGAGGCCATGTGCCACCTCAAGCCAGAGCGACAGTAAGTGTCTGGTTGTAGTTTTAGGGTAAACAATTCGTTTTAAGGTAAACCATTGAATTGTATGAAGTATTATAGCTTTACAAACCTTTCAAAGCCACTCAATAGAATACAATTACCATCATATTTTTGCATATTAGGTTATTTAAAGTCTTATTACTACTTTGTGTATACTGTTAGAACTTTCCAAATAGTTGTGGTGCTGTGTATGGGTGAAGCTTGTATTTACAACAGTAGTGAAATCACCCTATTCTTCTGGGGTAAAACACAAGTGTGATGCCATGTTTTAAATATCTGTATGGATTTGCCATCAAACTAAAAGCATAATAAATACATAAATTATGCTTAACATTTATTTTTGTTGGGATTCATTAACCTTCCCACTGAGCTCCTGACTGACATCCCTTCACGTTTGGTTCTGTGCCAGTTTCAAAAGCAAAGTATGTCTTCATGTTTTTCCTCATTTGTGTGTTCCTAAGCTAAAACAGCTGGCCATACAGTTCTGATTGATAGTAATGAGAAATCATTTTTGTAGTGTATCATGTAATCATGGGCTAAAACTTGTGTAAACAGGCAGAGGGCTGATCGTTTCTTCTTAAGATAAGTTAAATACCTTGATCGTATGAACTCTGTACGGATCATCTCCAGTTCCACCATTATCCTCTATGACCTCCATAACTTGGTTCAGAGCAGTCCTGAACTCTGTACGGATCATCTCCAGTTTCACCATTATCCTCTATGGCCTTCATAACTTGGTTCAGAGCAGTCCTGAACTCTGTACGGATCATCTCCAGTTCCACCATTATCCTCTATGGCCTCCATAACTTGGTTCAGAGCAGTCCTGAACTCTGTACGGATCATCTCCAGTTCCACCATTATCCTCTATGGCCTCCATAACTTGGTTCAGAGCAGTCCTGAACTCTGTACGGATCATCTCCAGTTTCACCATTATCCTCTATGGCCTTCATAACTTGGTTCAGAGCAGTCCTGAACTCTGTACAGATCATCTCCAGTTTCCCCATTATCCTCTATGGCCTCCATAACTTGGTTCAGAGCAGTCCTGAACTCTGTACGGATCATCTCCAGTTTCACCATTATAATAATAAAAAATAATAATATGCCATTTAGCAGACGCTTTTATCCAAAGCGACTTACAGTCATGTGTGCATAAATGTTTTGTGTATGGGTGGTCCCGGGGATCGAACCCACTACCTTGGCGTTACAAGCGCCGTGCTCTACCGTGCTCTATGGCCTTCATAACTTGATTCAGAGCAGTCCTGAACTCTGTACGGATCATCTCCAGTTTCACCATTATCCTCATCTCCACTGCTTGAAGATCTGCAAAATAATAAGACTCAACAGTTTTGCTGCAAGCAGCGTGACAATACAAGCCATGAGTACCAGGCAAGACATGTATCAAGGCCATGTGAAATACCTCGATCAAAATATCCACCCTTCATATATATTAGTTGTATTGATAACCATGTATCTGCTGACAGCCAAACAATTTGGAATTGATGTTGACAATACAAGAGAAGCAACATGTTGTAACATATAGGCTAGCATAATATACCTTTAATGTATCCAGCAGGCATCTCAGAAGCCACAGGCTCATCAAGCAGGGATGGCAGCTCTTGGTCTAAAATAGAAGAACAAATCATGCTGTTATTTAAACTTTCTACATTTACGATTTCGAGATCAATATCTTGATGGCTAAAGAAACCTGGTTCTGATGCTCTGTCTTGGCCAGCTTCTTCCTGGCTGCCACTTGGGACTAACTGAGAAAACAGAAGGAAAAACATGAAGACATACTTTGCTTTTGAAACTGGCACAGAACCAAACGTGAAGGGATGTCAGTCAGGAGCTCAGTGGGAAGGTTAATGAATCCCAACAAAAGTAAATGCTAAGCATAATTTATTTTATTTCATATTATGCTTTTAGTTTGATGGCAAATCCATACAGATATTTACAAACATGGCATCACACTTGTGTTTTACCCCAGAAGAATAGGGTGATTTCACTACTGTTGTAAATACAAGTTTCACCCATACACAGCACCACAAGTATTTGGAAAGTTCTAACAGTATGCACAAAGTAGTAATATGACTTTAAATAACCTCATATGCAAAAATATGATGGTAATTGTATTCTATTGAGTGGCTTTAAAAGGTTTGTAAAGCTATAATATTTCATACAATTCAATTGTTTACCCTAAAACTAATTGTTTACCCTAAAACTACAACCAGACACTTACTGTCGCTCTGGCTTGAGGTGGCACATGGCCTCAAGTCCTCTGCATCTGCAACTTCAGAGAATATCACAGATGTCAAACCGTTACCACATTTATAGTACACACTTATCAGATTTTCCTGTTCATCCCATACAGTTGGTAGGAACAGAACTTTGAGAAAGTAGGCTTGTTTATCAGACTTGAAACATTATGTACCTTGTTGTAGGGTCTTTTCAAAGACACTGGCTCTTGAAGTTACTAAAAAAATAAAAAATAAAGAACTGTTACTCTTTTGGTCACTAAATAATCAAGTGTGTCAAGATCAGATGGGTGTCGTAATTTCTTGTCATATCAACTGTCATTAGGTCATGATTTCATGCCTTCTCAATTTAAGACTAGTACTTGCATTAACTGTAAGCTTTTCTTCACCCACATACTTGAATGTGTGTAAAACTTACCATCAACTTGCTGATTATACATTCAATGACCTAGTAGCCTAATGCAGGATCTTACCACTAGGGGCTGGTGGAAGCTGTGGCACTGTACGCTGGGCTTGTCTGGGTTCATTTGTCTTTTTCTGGAGTGCTTCACTTCCATCATCATCTAACGAAGGACAATACAAAAAAATACTCATTTATTTCATCTACTTCCTGATGCATGTAATACACACAATGGAATAAGAGCAGTTAAGAAATCCTCACCAGGTGGCTCTACACGGAATCTGATTGGTTTAGTCACCGCCCTCTTCGCTGGTTCCTCGTCAGATTCAACATTGGAGGTGTCAACCCCCCGTTTGGCTCGTTGCTCTGCCACAGAGTAATTGTCTGTACGTGCAATAAACATTGTCATAAATAGTTTCCTATTAACACTGGCAAACCGGCTATTGAGTATTTGTAATTCACATAGTAATACTTTCAGAAAATACACATAGTACTTAAGAGGGGGAAGTTCCTGACTCTACTGACCAGGAGTGGGTTGCACCAGTTAGACGATAAGGTGTAAGAGAAGTTGGACCTACCTACGCCCGACGTAATGATTTAGAAAATTGAACAAGATGCGACATGACTAGTCATGAAACACTTACCTTGGAAACTAGTTATAGATATATACTATACGTCTACCCCACATTACACTTAGTTTTTACACCCTGGCGTAGCAAAAGCTATTACTTCCAACCAGGTGGTGACACAGGTTTACGCCTGGCTTAGAACATATTCTACGTTGTAACTAGCCTTACGTGTAGGAGTATGTTCAACTGATGCAACCTGCTCCAGAGCCACACAACCAAGCATACATGGCAATATAAACAGGAGTGGATGGACAGTAACATATTATTTTACCAGTTGATGAAAAGATGGAAATTCTGTACTACTCCCATAATATTTTCAGGCCGGTCTCCTCTCTTAATGGCATTTCTTGGCCAGTAGCAACACAGGACCTGCAGGATATGAGACACTGTTTAAAGTGAACTATTTATCCATCTCTTTTCCTAAAAAGGGTAAACCATTTCACTGATCAACTCACCCCATCTCTCTTCTCCACCCACTGCTCTGGTACAACTTCAACATTGTTCTCTTTTACTAAATGTACAACATAATAATGCTGTATGCCCTGTGCAGAAAAACAAAACACCAATTCCACACTGTTCAGTCTCTTAATTTACCAGCCAAGATAGTTTGCATAACTAATACAGCTTGTGAACTTGGCTGTAGCTAAATGGGGCTTGCTACAGGCTGTGCAAGATGGTAAGCACAACACGAGTGCCATGGTCCTCCTCAAGTATAATAGCTTGCTTAACAAGACTGCTCTTTGCAATGAGATGCATTTGTGTGCTCCTCGTAGTGGTGCGGAAAGTCCAATACAGTCTTGAGTCACAAGGACTCAGCGTGTAAGATTCCAGATGCTGAAACACCCTGCAGAGGTAAGTATCAGAGGCATCTTCTTGGCTCACTACCTCACAGCATGACCTATCATTAAGTATGTAGGCATTGTTTGGCCGTCTCATGTTGATGACCTGTTGGCGGGGAGAAGCTCTAACTGTGCGTTCTTGCACATGTGGCCGCCTCCCTGAACGGACCATCTTCTTTAGTTGTTGCAAGTAGTTCTCAAACTTGAAAGCACTACAGTTGTCAAGGTAGCCATGTTCTTCAGCATCAGCAGTGAGGTGTAGGAGGGAGGGAACATTATACACGAGAAATGTGTCTCCATACAAAACCCTTCCCTGCTCCACAATGAAGTTCAGTAAAGCATGAGCATAGGCACTGTGGATTGAAGAAAGTTGAGGAGAAACCAAAATGCACATGGCCACACTGAAGGCCATGAAGTGTGTGTACTGTTCTTTAGACAAGATTCTTCTCAGCACTACTTTCCCAGTATAGAGTAGAAACTGTCTAAATTCTGTGGCCTTCCAACGGTCAAGGTCATCCAATCGCCGTTGTTTGCGAGCAAAGCAGTCTGGAATTGAATCCTTTAGTCGGTTTAGCTGTTGACTGACCTCCTTGACTTGCACCAACGACAACTTGGCCCCAGTCTTTCCCCTAGTCCACATCATCAAGAGCTTCCGGGTTACTCCGAGGCAACAAAGGTGCATATGGTCAATTGGGAATTAATTCACCATATCAATGGGGAGGATGCAAAAAGGAGAGGTTTTCCCTTCATGGTGATGTTCTGGCTGTACCAATTCCCTAAAGGATTTGTCAGTTCTGAGACACAGGTTTTTTACCTGTGGGTACGTCATCCTCCCATCATACCTGCCTTTTTGTGTGCACCCGTCACAGCCATAGTAGCCAGAATACATCTTTATGCATTTTACCACGGCTTTTGCAGGTGCATCACATGTTACAGAACTAACTTTCACTTGCAGTGTTGTGTCTCCCCACTTCAAGCCGGTCTGCATCAACTCTTTAAGTTCCAGCAAAGTGTCATTGAGGAATTCCAGGGAGCTTGGTTTCCATGATGCCATTGCAAGTGACAGAGGAAACACTGTGGGTGGTGATAGATTGATAGAGCACAAAAGTGGCCATAACGACATATTGGTACTTTTGAACAAAGGGAGACCATCCAGATTAAGGGATATTTCTAAAAGATTCAAATCTCCAACCACTGATTTAGGATAGATGCTTAGATGTTTCACTAACTCCACCTTCACTTTAAATCTGACAAACTCCACATTAGACTTGACTTCAACAAAAACATTGGTGGTTTCTAGGAGAGTTCTAGCAGTGGAAGGCAAATCTGGGTGACCATTAGACTGCAGCATCTTCAGAAGTGCATCAACAGCATTGTGTTTCACTTGGAAATCACTTATCCAGGTTGCCAGGTCCTCTCTGAAGGTAGAATCTTTTTCAACATCATCATTGTCAGAGTTAGTTGTCTCCTGAATTGCACAACCAGCATTGACTTCAGTCTCTGAATCTATGTCACTGTGTGATGGCAGTCTTGGCTTAGTACCACCTACTGTCTGGAGTTCACCATCTGACTCTTCCTCAGCGTGTGTTGGCAGTCATGGAGGAGTACCTTCCACTGCCTCAACTTCACTGTCTGACTCAATTTTGCTGTCAGATTCAGTAGAACTGGTATCTTCACTCTTGGTGTCAGACTGGCTGTCAGATTCAGTAGAACTGGTATCTTCACTCTTGGTGTCAGACTGGCTGATGAGACTAGATCCACTTTCATTGTCATTGACTTCCTTCTCTACCCTTTTTTTCTTAAGGTTGGTTTTCTCCAGTGATAAAGCTGCGTATATTGAAAAAGCTTGTTAGTGCATAGGTCAAATGTATCTTTGTGATGCTAATTTCAAGTCTTTTTTCCAGCTTCAAACACTAAATATTTCACTTAAAACATCGTTTTGTTGTATTTAATGATAGAGAAGAGAAGAGTTTGACCAACACAGATTCATGTCCAATCTTTGAGGACGTGTCTACATTGTTAGAGTGGTCACATGCCAATCTGTTCCATATAATAGACAGTCTTTGGAACAGTGGAAAGCTGCATGGTCCCTTGGTTGTTGCTAAGCATGCATTCTTCTTCTATGGTGTTTATTGGTGGTGTTCAGACCAACGTTAAAGGTACATCACTGCCACCTTCTGGGCTGGAGTGTGATAGAGACATGTGGTTCTGTCCTGGTGAGATCACAGGGTCAAAGAAAACTTGGTATGACTGTAGTCACTCCAGGCACTCAGCCCATAATAACCATTCACACTGTCAGATCTAATATGGAAGAACTGAATACAACCATAAGAACCATTCATACTGTCAGATTTAATATGGAATAACTGAATACAACCATAAGAACCATTCATACTGTCAGATTTAATATGGAATAACTGAGTAGAAAAGAGAAGGAGAGGTTGACCAGTACAAATTCATGTACAAACATTATTTTTCATTGGCAGATCAATGCAGTTTTAACAGAAGAAAAATATAAAGACAACATTCAACAATTTTACTGGGGTACAGTTCATATAAGGAAATCAGTCAATTGAAATACATTTATTAGGCCCTAATCTATGGATTTCACATGACTGGGCAGGGGCACAGCCATGGGTGGGCCTGGGAAGGCATAGTCCCACGCATTTGGGAGCCAGGCCCACCCATCAGCCAATAAGAATGATTTTCCCCCACTAAAGGGCTTTATTACAGATAGAAATACTCCTCAGTTTCATCAGCTGTCCGGTGACAGGTCTCAGATGATCCTGCAGGTGAAGAAGAGAGATGTGGAGGTCCTGGGCTTGCACGGTTACACATGGTCTGCGGCTGTGAAGCCAGTTGGACGTTCTGCCAAATTCTCGGTAGAGAAATTTACATTCAATTCTCTGGCAACAGCTCTGGTGAACATTTCTGCAGTCAGCATGCCAATTGCGCACTCCCTCATCTGTGGCATTGTGTTGTGTGACAAAACTGCACATTTCAGAGTGGCCTTTTATTGTACCCAGCACAAGGTGCACCTGTGTAATGATCATGCTGTTTAATCAGCTTCTTGATATGCCACACCTGTCAGGTGGATGGATTATCTTGGCAAAGGAGAAATGCTCACTAACAGGGATGGAAACAAATTTGTTCACAACATTTGAGAGAAATAAGCTTTTTGTGCATATGGAAAATTTCTGGGATCTTTTATTTCAGCTAATGAAACATGTGACCAACACTTTACATGTCAAGTTTATATTTTTGTTCAGTATAGTTTAGAAGACAATTTACTAAACACGTAGTCATTTCATTTTAATTGTCATATGCTTGGTAAACAACAGGTGTAGACTAACAGTGAAATGTTGACCAACAATGGAGAATACAATACAACAATTATAATAATAGGAAAAAAGATTGTAGCACAAGCAATTAATACACGATGAGCAATGGTAGCTTGGCTATATACATGGGGTGCCAATACCTAGTCAATGGTAGCTTGGCTATATACATGGGGTGCCAATACCTAGTCAATGGTAGCTTGGCTATATACAGTGCAATCTGAAAGTATTCAGACCCCTTGACTTTTTCCACATTTTATTACGTTACAGACATATTCTAAAATTGATTAAATTGTTTTTTTCCCCCTCATCAATCTACACACAATACCCCATAATGTCAAAGCAAAATATTATTAATAAAAAACTGAAATATCTAAGTATTCAGACCCTTTACTCAGTACTTTCTTGAAGCACCTTTGGCAGCGATTACAGCATCGAGTCTTCTTGGGTATGACGCTACAAGCTTGGCACACCTGTATTTGGGGAGTTTCATCCATTGTTCTCTGCAGATCCTCTCAAGCGCTGTCAGGTTGGATGGGGATTGTTGCTGCACAGCTATTTTCTGGTCTCTCCAGAGATGCTAAATCGGGTTCAGGTCTGGGCTCTGGCTGGGCCAGGTGAACCTTCGCCCCAGTCTGAAGTCCTGTGCACTCTGGAGCAGGTTTTCATCAAGGATCTCTCTGTACTTTGCTCTGCTCATTACTCCTTCGATCCTGACTAGTCTCCCAGTCCCTGTCTCTGAAAAACAGCCGCACAGCATGATACTGCCATGACCATGCTTCACCGTAGGCATGGTGCCAGGTTTCCTCCAGACGTGACGCTTGGCATTCAGGTCAAAGAGTTCAATCTTGGTAACATCAGGACAGAGAATCTTGTTTCTCATGGTCAGAGTCCTTTAGGTGCCTCTTGGCAAACTCCAAGCGGTCTGAACTCTGGAGCTCTGTCAAAGTGATCATCGGGTTCTTGGTCACCTCCCTGACCAAGGCCCTTCTCCCCCGATTGCGCAGTTGGCCGGGCGGACAGCTCTAGGAAGAGTCTTGGTGGTTCCAAACTTCTTCCATTTAAGAATGATGGAGGCAACTGTATTCTTGGGGACCTTCAATGCTGCAGACATTTTTTGGTACCCTTCCCTAGATCTGTGCCTCGACACAATCCTGTCTCGGAGCTCTACGGACAATTCCTTCGACCTCATGGCTTGGTTTTTGCTCTGACATGCACTGTCAACTGTGGGATGTTATATAGAAAGGTGTGTGCCTTTCCAAACCATGTCCAATCAATTGAATTTATCTCAGGTGGACTCCAATCAAGTTGTAGAAAAAATCACAAGGAAGATCAATGGAAACAGGATGCACCTGAGCTAAATTTCGAGATTCATAGAAAAGCGTCTGGAATACTTATTTAAATAAGGTATCTGTTTTTAATTTCTAATAAATTTGCAAAAATGTCTAAACCTGTTTTCGCTTTGTCATTATGTGGTATTGTGTGCAGATTGATGAGGGATTATATATACATTTTGAATTAATTTTACAATAAGGCTGTAACGTATTTTCTTGTAGAAAAGTCAAGGGGTCTGAATACTTTCAGAATGCACTGTATAGACTAACTATTTCACTTTAAACAGTTTGTTATATTTATGTACAAGAGAAGAAGAGGTTGCCCAGTACAAATTCATGTACAAACATCATTTTTCATTACATATTTGTAATTTAGCAGATGCTCTTATCTAGAGCGACTTATAGGACCAATTGGGTTAATTGCCTTGCTCAAGGCCACAATGACAGATTTTTGACCTAGTTGGCTCAGGATTCAAACCAGTGACCTTTCAGTTACTGGCCCAACACTCTTAACCGCTAGGCTACCTGTTAAATACATAACACAATACGTGACATAAGTAGAATACAGAACACTTGAAACATTACAGGACATTTTTCATGATGGAAATTGAAATATTAAAATGTGATTAAAAAAATAGAGTTTTTGGGAAAACCATTTATGAGCTGGAGTTATTATGCAGTCTGATAGCAGTGGGTAGTGGCGTTAGTTGCGTTATACAGGACAGTTTGTGGCTGTTTCTCAGGACCTGGTGGTGCAGTTACCTCTTCTTGGAGGGAGCAGGTCATTCAGTGGATGGTCAAGAGTGTGCATGTCCTTCACCAGGTGCACTGCAGCCTGTTCTTCTGCTCTGCAGTGACGGGAGCTGTTGTTGACTGCTCCACCTCTGGAGATGATCCTCAAGGCCCTCCCTGCACCCTGTCTAGTTGGGCCTGCTGCTTTTTACTGCATCCAACTAACAGCACTCCACCATATTCCAGACAAGGCCTGGCCAGTGTAGTATAGACTGTGACCAGATCTTCAGTAGGACATTACTGGCAAGAAATGTCAAAAAGGCGTTTTGTGGCCTTTCTCACTGGCTGCTCCACTTGTCACCACTGAGGTTAGATTCTAGATGAAAACCAAGATACTTGGTTGTTGTTACCACTGGTACTTCCTGTCCTCCTAGGATTAGTGGTGCAGGTTGTGGATGGTCCTCTGACCAAGGGACTGTAGCTGTCAGCAGTCTGTAGCTGTCAGCCAGGAGTGTATGGTTTTCACAATGGCGGTAGTATTGCTGGACTTGGGAGGTAGTCATACTGAATCGTGCACTCAGATAAAACTGTCCCCTGCCAGTAGGAGGTGTTAACAATGTGTTTGATGACAGGGGCTAGATCTTCTGCATGCTCTTTTAGTAGCCAGGCTGGAATGCCATCAGGCCCACATGCTTTACGTGGGCTGAGTCTGGTCAGAGCTTGCTTTAACTGGCCAATGCTGCACAGCTCAACCTGCCTTGTAGACATGGGCAGGGGGAAGATGGCAAGAGGTATGGTGCTTGTCCATGCCTCAGCAAATATGTTTTCTTTGGTCCCAGTCCATTGAAGTCCTGGATTTCAGTTTTGTAGTAGTTTGTCTTTGCTTCCTTGATAAGCATTTGCACTGTGTTTCTGTATTTTCTCCATGTCATTGTTTCTCCCCATCTGTTGAAAATATTATGTATTTTCCTGATGGCAGTTGATATAAAGAGTGTTTGATCCAATATTATAAAGATTGTAAATTGTATGTAGAGAGGATAAGAAGAGTGATGAGCAGAGGGTCGGTGTACCAAGATAGATTGGGGTCTACTAGTGCTAATCTTAGGATTGGTGCGTGATGGAATGGACTGGCTAGGGTGAGATATGACACCAGGGAGAGGAATGATATGTAGGAAGTGAGTGGCAGCTAGTAATAGTTAGCAACTGGGAAGGATAAAAGTAGACTTGAAGAGCACTATATAGGCTGAGAGAGAGTCTATGTAAGTCAGTCATGTGATAAGAGGCAAAGCACGTTCGTCTTATTATGTGATCCAGTACTGAAATAAATGTACATCAAACTTCCATCTGAGTGTCTGCTACTTTCTCTTACATCATGACCTTTTAAGCTCAGCTGTTGTTTTAAAACATTTTCTACAGTCAGATCAGTGGTAAGGCTTCTCTCCTTTATGTTTACCTTGGTGTCTTTTTAAATGGGCCATTTGAGATACAATCTTTCCACAGTCAGAGCAGGAAAACGGCTTCTATCCTGTGTGTGTTCTCTGATGAACTTTTAGCTGAGTTGATGTTGTGAAGCATTTTACACAATCAGAGCAGGAGTAAGGCTTCTCTCCTGTGTGTGTTCTCTGATGAACTTTTAGCTCAGTTGATGTTGTGAAGCATTTCACACAGTTAGAGCAGGAGTAAGGCTTCTCCTGTGTGTAATACGTTCATGTTTGTTTAAGTTGCCCAGTTGAGAGAAACTTGCCCCACAGTCAGAGCAGGAGTAAGGCTTCTCTCTTGTGTGTATCCGTTGGTGTGATTTTAAGTGGTCCTGTACAGAAAAACTCTTGCCACAGTCAGAGCAGAAGTAAGGCTTCTCTCCTGTGTGTATACGTTCATGTGTTTTTAAGTTGCCCAGTCGAGAGAAACTCTTTCCACAGTCAGAGCAGGAGTAAGGCTTCTCTCCTGTGTGTGTTCTCTGATGACGTTTTAGCTCAGTTGATCTTGTGAAGCATTTGACACAGTCAGAGCAGGAGTAAGGCTTTCCTCCTGTATGTATAGGTTCATGTTGTTTTAAGGTGCCCAGTTGAGAGAAACTTGCCCCACAGTCAGAGCAGAAGTAAGGCTTCTCTCCTGTGTGTATACGTTCATGTGTTTTTAAGTGGCCTAGACGAGAGAAAATCTTTCCACAGTCAGAGCAGGAGTAAGGCTTCTCTCCTGTATGTATACGTTCATGATTTTTTAAGGTGCCCAGTTGAGAGAAACTTGCCCCACAGTCAGAGCAGAAGTAAGGCTTCTCTCCTGTGTGTATACGTTCATGTGTTTTTAAGTTGCCCAGTCGAGAGAAACTCGTCCCACAGTCAGAGCAGGAGTAAGGCTTCTCTCCTGTGTGCACTCTCTGATGAACTGTCAGAGCCTGTGATGTTGTGAAGCTCTTCCCACAGTCAGTGCAGGAATACAGATTCTCTCCTGTGTGTATTTTTAGGTGTATTTTTAGCTTTGATAGAATTGGGAAAATCTCCTCACAATGTGGGCAGTGGTGAGACCTCTTAGCTCTGCGATCTTCCAGCTGTTGCTCTCTGGATGTAGAGAATGTCTCAATGTCACCTGTGTGAAAAGCATTTAAAAAAGTCAATTGGTGTGATATGCACTGAGTGTACAAAACATTATGAACTCTTTCCATGACATAGACTGACCAGGTGACAGCTATGATCCCTCATTGATGCCACGTGTTAAATCCACTTCAGATCAGTGTCGATGAAGAGGAGGAGACAGATTAATGAAGGACTTTTAAGCCTTGAGACAATTGAGACATGGATTGTGTATGTGTGCCATTCAGAGGGTGAATGGTGTGTTTTAATCAAATCAAATACAAAAGCTGAAGAATATACGCACATCCAGGTAATCAAATCCACCATATGCACTGAGCTTTTCTGACAGGTTGAAGCGCACTAAATACTAAATAAATGATAAGCGTACCAGAGAGTCTGTTGTAACGTTTTATTGTTAAGCCTTTATTACAGCAAAGCCTAAAAACAGTTGCATTGATTCCTGAATGCAACTTCCGAAATGGAACGGTTTATTTATTGTTTATGCTAATTATTCAAGGGTTGCTTTGTTATTTTAAAACCAAAAATGCTTGATTGCATTTCAATGACTTGCATGGTGTGTGATGACATGAACAAATGAATGATTGATACAGTAGCCTATATACAGTGTGCAAGAGTATTCCAAGATAAATATACAACACAGGGAATTAACGATCAATGGAAACAGTTGTTTTTCAGTTCAACATCTGTTTAGTATCTATGTAGGGGTTCCATTCTGGGACTCATAGCTACATGTGGCAAGTTAGCATTGGTCCAAATGGTCTATACATTGAGCCTGAAACGGGATACTTGGTATTTGGCCATTGGACCAATGTTATTGCAAGGATTTCTAATTGGTCAACCATAGGCAAGGGAGAAAACACTGAGAACAGGGAAGAATAAACATCTACAATCTACTTTCCAGCATAAAAAAACTGATTGGTTCTCTTTGAATAAATATATTTTTCTCCCCCTGATTTGCTTTGGGGTCTGTGTTATTGAAGAATAACATCAACTGCTAACAAGTGCATTCGGAAAGTAATCAGACCCCCTTGACTTTTTCCACATTTTGTTACATTGCAGCCTTATTCTAAAATGGATAAAAAAATAAAAATACAAAAATAATCCTCAGCAATACCCCATAATGACAAAGCGAAAACAGGTTTTTAGAAAATGTTGCTAATACATTAAAAATAAAACAGAACTATATTATTTACATAATTATTCAGACCCTTTGCTATGAGACTCGAAATTGAGCTCAGGTGCAACCTGTTTCCATTTATCATCCTTGAGATGTTTCTACAACTTGATTCGAGCCAATCCTTGGTAAATTCAATTGATTGCACATGATTTAGAAAGGAACACACCTGTCTATATAAGGTCCCACAGTTGACAGTGCATGTCAGAGTAAAAACCAAGCCATGAGGTCGAAGGAGTTGTCCGTAGAGCCCCGAGACAGGATTGTGTCACGGCACAGATCTGGGCAAGGGTACCAAAACATGTCTGCAGCATTGAAGGTCCCCAAGAACACAGTGGCCTCCATCATTCTTAAATGGAAGAAGTTTGGAACCACCAAGACTCTTCCTAGAGCTGGCCGCCCGGCCAAACTGAGCAATTGTGGGAGAAGGGCCTTGGTCAGGGAGGTGACCAAGAACACGATGGTCACTGACAGAGCTCTAGAGTTCCTCTGGAGATAGGAGAACATTCCAGAAGGTCAACCATCTCTGCAGCACTCCAGCAATCAAGCCTTTATGGTAGAGTGGCCAGACGGAAGCCAATTGTCAGTAAAAGGCACATGACTGCCCGCTTGGAGTTTGCCAAAAGGCACCTAAAGACTCTCAGACCATGAGAAACAAGATTCTCTGGTTGGAAGAAACCAAGATTGAACTCTTTGGCCTGAATGCCAAGCACCACGTCTGGAGGAAACCTGGCACCATCCCTACGGTGAAGCATGGTGGTGGCAGCATCATGCTGTCGGGATGTTTTTCAGCGTCAGGGACTGAGAGACTAGTCAGGATCGAGGCAAAGATGAACTGAGCAAAGTACAGAGAGAGATCCTTAATGAAAACCTGCTCCCGAGCGCTCAGGACCTCAGACTAGGACGAAGGTTCACCTTCCAACAGGACAACGACCCTAAGCACACAGCCAAGACAACACAGGAGTGGCTTCAGGACAAGTCTCTGAATGTCCTTGAGTAGCACAGCCAGAGCCCGGACTTGAACCCGATCGAACATCTCTGGAGAAACTTGAAAATAGCTGTGCAGCAGCGCTCGCCATCCAACCTGACAGAGCTTGAGAGAATCTGCAGAGAAGAATGGGAGAAACTCTCCAAATACAGATGTGCCAAGCTTGTAGTGTCATACCCAAAAAGACTCAATGCTATAATCGCTGCCAAAGGTGCTTCAACAAAGTACTGAGTAAAGGGTCTGAATCGATTTTTAAAAAATTTAATAGTTTGGCAAAAATGTCTAAAAACCTGTTTTTGCTTTGTCATTATGGGGTAGTGTGTAGATTGATGAGGGTAAAAAACAATTTCATCAATTTTAGAATAAGGCTGTAACACAACAAAATATGGAAAAAGTCAAGGGGTCTGAATACTTTCCGCAGGCACTGTATATGTTGGGGTCAATGAAGGGTGGATAGGAACTTGGTGCATGGAAAGTTACTGAGGGAGACAAGGGGAAGTGTAGAATTCATGTTCCTAAGGAGGGAGGCAAATGGCAACAGTCTAGTTTCAGTTCCTGATAAGGCAGGCCAGTTGCGGAACTAGGGAGGAGCAAGGAATCCGGCTCGAGGTCATGTCAACAGATGAAGTGAGTAGAAACCTCTGGGAGGGGGGCCAGAGGGGCCCACCACAACGACCCTCCTACTACAGTCCTATCTCACACGCATACACTTTCACGCCCACGAAGGTTCTAGCATCGGGCAGGGCCATGACTACACCAGTGAGAAGAACCAATTAAGTTCCTGACTAGCATCAGAGATGCATTGGCTGTCTAGATATGTAAGGAGTTGAGTAGGAGGTTATAAATATATGTGCTTGTGTAATCATGCTTTGTCTTTGCAGCTGTTTGAAACCCGTTGGATGAATGAACTTGGTTTGAGGTTTTCCTAGATGTCCGTTTGAGTTTTTACTCTGTTTGTTCAGAACCTAACAGAAAGCTTCATAATGAAAAATTATCTAACGGGCGAAATGATGAACGCGATGTGCTATTACCTAGCGAACAACTTCACTACAGGTATTTATTTACTTCACTGAGCAGAATGCTAACAAAATGCTAACTAGTACTAAGGAATCATCAAGAGGACGCTAACTAAATGCTAACGAGTGCATTGCGAACACTTTGTACAGTTTCTGACCTCAGCTATACAAGTAACTCAAACGCTTCTCACAGTTTGCTGCACGCACAAACCTAATATTAGCCAGAAAGGCTCTTGATCCAGGAGGGGATTCTCTGCTGTTAGCAAGGGAATGCTTGATTGGAAGAAGCTAACCACTTAGCTAGATAGCTAACTAACTACTAAATTAGCAAACCTAATGGGCAACTGCAGAGCATTTAGCACATTGTAGACTGTTAACTTAATAGTTAAGATATCTAGCTGGCAAACATTTAGTTGTGAATTCCATACTGTAATTAGATCACCTGGCGCATGCTGCATGACAGAGAGTGACTCACAAGGCTCCGGTCTCTTCTCGTTGACTGGGGACTACTGTAAGCTACATAATAATGTGACGTAATGTTCTTTATCTCGTAACGTATTGCACAAGTTGACTGCAGGTATTTACTTAAAAAGTAGCTACAAATATTCAAATTAATCAAGAAAAACTTCAAGAAAACAGTTTCAGCTGTATTGAAAACCCATCCAGTGGCTTTTTCCCAAATAACCTCCTATACAGTATACCACCCAAGCCTAGTAACTACACAGACTCATTTCATAGAAGTTCTAATTACTGGCAGTTTGTCTACTTCACTTCTTTAGTCTACTCTCTGAGCACCCCAGACAGCCCAGTTAATAAAACACATGCTGGCAATACTGGTATTTGGGTATTTTATTAGGATCCCCATAAGCTGTTGCAAAAGCAGTAGCTACTCTTCCTGGGGTCCACACAAAACATGAAACATGACATAATACAGAACATTAATAGACAAGAACAGCTCAAGGACAGAACTACATAAAAACATTTTAAAAGGCACACGTAGCCTACATGTCAATACATACAAAAACTATCTAGGTCAAATGGGGAGAGGCGTTGTGCCATGAGGTGTTGCTTTATCTGTTTTTGAAAGCAGGTTTGCTGCTTATTTGAGCAATATGAGATGGAACGGAGTTCCATGCAATAACGGCTCTATATAATAGTGTATACTTTCTTTGATTTGGGGACTGTGAAAAGACCCCTGGTGGCATGTCTGGTGGGGTAAGTGTGTGTGTCAGAGATATGTGTACAGCATGCATAGTATTTATATTAGCCCTCTGATTACAATGAAGAGCAGGACGTGCCGCTCTGTTCTGGGCCAGCTGCAGCTTAAATAGGTATTTTTATTTATTCAGTTTTATTTAAAATAAATCAGCTTTAATATTTCTGATAGATTGTAACTTCCATCAATGTAATTGTCTGCATCACTTCCAATCCCCCATATATATTTTTCACATATACATATATAATATATATATATACATATATATATATATATCCTTTAAAAAATACATATTTTCCTTTATTACTTTCCAACCCCACCACCCCTCCCCTAATTGGAGTAAACTAGTGAACTACAATGCTTAGGCCTCTACTTCCAGCTTATACATACTATATACATTTTATGGACACAGTCAATTTCACAATAGTTCTATTTTGTTTGTTTTTACTCCTCAACCTCTCCGATCATTTTCATGATGTCCATCCGGTTTCTTCTGTATGCCATATCTTTCAAACTGTGCTCTTTCACAAAAGTTCTTAACCTATATCCTATATACTTATTAACTTAACTAGGTCTTTCCTTACAGAACTCGACCACACGACTGGACAATAATCAAGATAAGACAAATCTAGAACCTGCAGAACTTGCTTTTTGGAGTGTGGTGTCAAAAAAGCAGAGCATCTATTACGGACAGAACTCTTCCCATCTTTATAACCATTGAATCTATATGTTTTGACCATGACAGTTTACAATCTAAGGTAATGCCAAGTAATTTAGTCTCCTCAACTTGTTCAACAACCACACCATTCATTACCAGATTCAGCTGAGGTCTAGAATTTAGGAAATTATTTGTACCAAATACAGTGCTCTTAGTTTTAGATGTTCAGGGCCAGTTTATTACTGGCCACCCATTCCAAAACAGACTATACTGGTGTCATCCATGCAAGTCACAGTAGCATGAAATAACATCTACCTTCTCATTGAAACAGTTCATCATGAAACAGTTCTACTGCAACTTTTCATGCACAGTGGAAAGTTGGAATGAACCTGCTCTTACCATGAGAAACAGATTTCCCAATCTTCTCCTCCTCTTCTTCATCTTTAATGTTGACATTCAGCTCCAGTGTTTGACTGCAGTCTTCCAGCTTCACTGATGCCATCTCTTGTACCTGCGGTGCAAACTGGGCTCGACTGTCAATCAGGACCCAGTGAATGTAGGTTTGGACTCAGTGTGGAAGGAGAGAGGCAGCCTGGGTTTGTCCTCACTGTTGATGTTACAGGCCTCAGATTTAATCCTAGTCGGCCTGTAGTAATAAAGAGAAACAGACAATGTTGTGGAGAATTGTCCTTATCCTCAGTAAAAACAAAGTACTTCCAGAGTTTTTGTAGAATCAAGATAGACTTTTTTACACAAGCAATAGAGCCGAGCTGGTCTGCAGAGCAACTACTCTCCAACACTCAGTTGTCAGTTTTTATACAGTTTCATTTTTGCTCCTAGTACACACCTTTTTGTTAATCCATCCCTGGTTAGTTTACTCCACCATTGTTTCCAATCTTAACATCTTGACTGTCCCACCCACTTGTTTATTCTTTAATAGTGGCACAATCTGACTTCTCTTCCTTCTATTCCGTCTGTTTTTGGAAACAATGGTGGCGGGACCAAACCTTGTTATGCCACTTCCTGGCTCTGTTTTAACCCTTTAAGTGGTTCTTTCTCCATAGGTGTATATTGAGCCATTTCCTGTCTTTGTTTCAACTGAGCCATTTCCTTTTGCACCATACTTAGATTGTTATGTTTTCTATCCTTGTGTGAGATAGTGGTTAACCGCGATTAACTGAAAAATCTCCAATACTTTAGGGCCTTTCCGGCCATCTTCGTGGTTATATGAGGGGAGCATAAATTGTACAATTGAAAGCTAATAAATACTTTTCCAAGATAGAACTCATGTATATTTATGCAATAAGGCCCGAGGAGGTGTGGTATATGGTAAATATACCACGGCTAAGGGCTGTTAGGCACGATGCAACGCCTGAGTCGCCTTATTGCTATTATAAAACTGGTTACCAACATATGTAAAACAGTACAAATATTGCTTTTGTCATACTTGTGGTGTAGGTCTGAATTACCACGGCTTTCATCCAATCAGCATTCAGGGCTCTAACAACCCCGACCACCAAAAGTATATTTACTACAGTAAAATAATATACTGCACCAACTACATAAATATCTGATAGGGGCCATTATCTTCTACGTGGACTTTAAACGAACATCAAAATGGACGACGCCATTTTAACAGTTCGTAAGATTATACATTTTTACACAAAACCAATAACATTTCAAACGAACACATACATCTCAAATGGTTTATTTTATTAAGTTACTTTGACGAAATTATGTACATTCACTCAGACAAATCGCAAATCATTAGCTATGTGACTTGTAAAATAGTTTTCATCACGTTCTTTCACTCACTCGGTTTGACACAAAAATAACACATTACTTTACCAAATGGGAGAATACCTTGACGTATTTGTTAACTAGCATGTTATGACATGTTCTTTCGATATTAGAAAGTTTAAACGTGCTATTACATACCTGTAGTAATACATTTGAAACGGACACAAAGTTGTCGTCTTGACAACACAGGTCTGGCGCATTCTTTATTCTGAATAATGTTGCGCGCCAACCCGGAACTTCCTGTTCCCCCACTACCACAGTGCAACAACGACATCTATTGGACTGATGGACTAACTGCCTCTTCTTCTTCTTCTTATCATCTAGTATAATGAAATTCACGTAATGTGTATGCCGCAACCTACTGTTCGGTTAGTAAACTGGAGAAAATATTAATGTCCATTGCGGAAAAGGGGGAAAACCCACATTACACAAAATTGAAATACATAAAAAAAGTCACAGTCCAATCCAGATCACATCCCTACACAGGTTCAGGGGCCTTGGAGGGCGGAACATCTCCAGTCAGTATTCCCTGCAATCAGTGGAAACTCCTTAGAGGAGGAAGGGGAGGACCATCCCCCTCAGTGAATTTCATAAAAAAATAAAAATAGTGAAACATTTAAAAAGTATTATTTTTAGTTAAAACTATAAATATATTTATATGAATATGTCACAGATTAATTTACTAAAACACACTGTTTTACATTAAAGGCCATACCACGTTCAAAGGCACACATTTTTATTCAAGTCTGAGAGACTTTTAGAGGGAGAGAGCATGAGTTCTGAAGTACAGTAAACCCAACCAGGGACCCTGAATTATCTGCTATATCACACAGACAGCACTAGTGAATACCTTGATTATCTGCTATATCACACAGACAGCACTAGTGAAGACCTTGATTATCTGCTATATCACACAGACAGCACTAGTGAAGACCTTGATTATCTGCTATATCACACAGACAGCACTAGTGAAGACCTTGATTATCTGCTATATCACACAGACAGCACTAGTGACGGCCTTGATTATCTGCTATATCACACAGACAGCACTAGTGAAGACCTTGATTATCTGCTATATCACACAGACAGCACTAGTGAAGGCCTTGATTATCTGCTATATCACACAGACAGCACTAGTGAAGACCTTGATTATCTGCTATATCACACAGACAGCAGTAGTGAAGACCTTGATTATCTGCTATATCACACAGACAGCACTAGTGAAAACCTTGATTATCTGCTATATCACACAGACAGCACTAGTGAAGACCTTGATTATCTGCTATATCACACAGACAGCACTAGTGAAGACCTTGATTATCTGCTATATTACACAGACAGCACTAGTGAAGACCTTGATTATCTGCTATATCACACAGACAGCACTAGTGAGGTTGCATCAGTATACTATTACAAATGGAGCCTACTTCTCTGTGCTCTGGAGAGATGGCAGGTAATTGGTCAGAAGGCTCTGGAGGTCCTTGGAATGTTCTGTCTCTAGTACCTGGAGAGGGATGGATAGAAGTACTGAGTGTGCTTGAAAGAAAGCAAGAGAGTTAACCTGTAATAAGTATTACATTGTTGATTATTGAGGACTATAAGGGGGCCTTTAAATCAGACGCAGCAACTCAATGTGAGGAGTGTTGGGGGAGTTCTATCTTCATGGGTCAGTTCATTTTGCATGGCTCGGTGCCCCAGATTGGTGGAGATTTCACATAAGGACCAATGGAATGGTCTAAAATGTGCAAACTCCACCCAGCCGGGGCACCGGGCCATGTTAAACATACTAGCCCACTCTCTCTGACCCCCAAGCCCTCACCCGTGACCTCCCATTAGCCCAGGGCCTCCTGTCTAACCCTCTAATCACAGTTTCTCTGACAGGAAGTTACTCCAGTATTAAGGTTTATGGTGCATAGGGCTTCTCCACTCCTTATGAGATGACAAACCTGCATGGATTAGCAAAAGAAAACATGGCACCTGTATTTAGACAATTGTAGTCAAGACAGCCACAGTTTACACAGGAGTGTCCAGGTTCCAGCACTCTACTAACACTTCACTCAACTAATTGTGGTCTAAATGGAAGACCATGATTAGTTGAATGAGATGATTGTGCTAGGCAGGAATAAAAACGTGCCCACAGTTCAGTCTCCTGGGACTAGAGTTGCAAAAATCCACCAACTTTCCCATAATCCCCAGGTTTTCCAGAAATCCTGTTTGAAGATTCCAGATGTACTGTTTATTCCCTCCTGATTCAGGAAACCTTCCAACCGGGTTTTCTGGAAAACAAGGGAATTTGGGGAAAGTTACCAGATTTTTGCAACTACCTGGGACAGAAATCACCAACGTCTGTATTATAGAATGAGCTCCCTAAGGAACAATGAGATGACAATTCTGCATTTTGTATGCATGACCATTGTATGCATGACCATTTTGTATGCATTTTGTATGCATGACCCTAAGCATGATGCAATGTTAATTGCTTAATTACCTCAGGAACCACACCTGTGTAGAAGCACCTGCTTTCAATATACTTTGTATCCCTCATTTACTCAAGTGTTTAAATTGTTTTGCCCCTTTTTCTCCCCAATTTCGTGATATCCAATTGGGATCCAATTACGATCTTGTCTCATCGCTGCAACTCCCCAACGGGCTCGGGAGAGGTGAAGGTCGAGTCATTCGTCCTCCGAAACATGACCCGCCAAACGGCGCTTCATAACACCCGCCCATAACCCAGAAGCCAGCCATACCAATGTGTCGGAGGAAACACTGTTCAACTGACGACCGAAGTCAGCCTGCAGGCGCCCAGCCCGCCACAAGGAGTCGCAAGAGCGCGATGACACAGCCTGGGATCGAACCCACGTCTGTAGTTATCTAACATGTGTGCCTTCCTGAATAAACTCCAGAATAAACCTGAAGAACAGGGAGATTTTGCTGATGCTCGGGTCACTGAAGTTCTACATCTGTCTGGGTGTTATGTGCTTACGTCTTTAAAATATGACTAGAACACATATTGTTTATTTCTAGAAATATATCCTTAGATACATTGATGAACTCAGTTGATAGTGGGAGTTAGCTATCTAGATAGCTATTCCCCAGCAGTTTCAACCTAGCTAGCTACCTAATGGCCTTTTTATAACCTTTATAGATAATACAAATATATGAAGTTTCCCCTCGCATCTAGAGCTACCTAATATAGCAAGCCAGTTGATAGTACAGTAGCTAGGATGAATGCAATGTGTGACATTAGTAGCTATATGGGTGACATTAGCTAACCTTAGATAATTGAGTGATGAAATCCGAAGAATGACAATACATCAGAAAAAGGTTTATAGCTAAACAGGAATTAATGAGTCTACCAATACAGATATCCACTGGCAAATCTTTACATAAATGATATCATCAAAAACATGTTGAAATAGCATTAGGCTGAATTATCTAGCTAGCTAGCTAGTCGCTTGCTGGGAGTCCACCATGTTGCAATGTGGCTACTGGCTAGGTACCTAACTGGTGATGTAATCATCATGTTGTATGGGTACTGCCTTCCATTTAGCCAATCAATGACATCTTAAGAAAAAATACAGTAGTTGCATGGTAAGAAATGGACGAGAAAAAACACAGCTCAATCAAAACCATCTAACCTATAGCGCTTTAGACACACCCACTCCTTTCCAGACGCCCACTACTTTCCTTTAGACACACCCACTCCTTTCCACACGCCCACTACTTTCCTTTAGACACACCCACTCCTTTCCAGACACCTACTACTTTCCTTTAGACACACCCACTCCTTTCCACACGCCCACTACTTTCCTTTAGACACACCCACTCCTTTCCAGACACCTACTACTTTCCTTTAGACACACCCACTCCTTTCCACACGCCCACTACTTTCCTTTAGACACACCCACTCCTTTCCAGACGCCCACTACTTTCCTTTAGACACACCCACTCCTTTCCAGACGCCCACTACTTTCCTTTAGACACACCCACTCCTTTCCAGACGCCCACTACTTTCCTTTAGACACACCCACACCTTTCCACACACCTACTACTTTCCTACCTTCCTTTAGATTAGACACACCCACTCCTTTCCACACGCCCACTACTTTCCTTTAGACACACCCACTCCTTTCCACACGCCCACTACTTTCCTTTAGACACACCCACTCCTTTCCACACGCCCACTACTTTCCTTTAGACACACCCACTCCTTTCCACACGCCCACTACTTTCCTTTAGACACACCCACTCCTTTCCAGACGCCCACTACTTTCCTTTAGACACACCCACTCTTTTCCACACGCCCACTACTTTCCTTTAGACACACACATTTAGTTTGTAAATGATTTCTGAGTGTTGGAGTGTGCCCCTGGCTATCCATAAATACAATTTAAAAAATAAAATGGTGTCGTCTGGTTTACATAATATAAGGAATTTGAAACGATTTCTGCATTTACTTTTACTTTTGATAGTGAAGTATATTTTATCATTTATATTTACTTTTGATACTTAAGTATGTTTAAAACCAAATACTTTTAGACTTTTACTCAAGTAGTATTTTACTGGGTGACTTTCACTTTTACTTGAGTCATTTTCTATTAAGGTATCTTTACTTTTACTCAAGTATGACAATTGGGTGCTTTTTCTACCACTGACAATGCCACAGATGTCTCAAGTTTTGAGGGCGCATGTAACTGGCATGATGACTGCAGGAATGTCCACCAGAGCTGTTGTCAGATAATTTAATGGTAATTTCTCTACCATAAGCCGCCTCCAACTTTGTTTTAGAGAATTTGGCAGTATGCCCAACCACCCTCACAACTGCAGACCAAGTGTATGGTGGTGTGTGGGCGAGCGGTTTGCTGATGTCAATGTCGTGAACAGAGTACCCCGTGTTCATGTCAGGGTTATGGTATGGGCAGGCATAAGCTACAGAGAAGGAACAAAATTGCATTTTCTTAATGGCAAATTTAATGCACAGAGATACCATGACAAGATCCTGAGGCCCATTGTCCTGGCGACATCACGTCATGTTTCAGCATGATAATGCAGGGCCCAATGTCGCAAGGATCTGTACACAATTCCAGGAAGCTGAAAATGTCCCAGTTCTTCCATGTCCTGCATACTCACAAGACATGTCACCCATTGAGCATGTTTGGGAGGGCTGGATCTACGTGTACCACAGCTTGTTCCAGTTCCCACCAATATACAGCAACTTCGCACAACTACTGAAGAGGAATGGGACAACATTCCACAGGCCACAATCAACAGATTGATCAACTCTATGCAAAGTAGAAGTGTCCCGGAGGAGGAGGAGAAAGCGGCAGATACCCTGTTCTCATGTAATGGGGTAGGGCCCAGTGATGCCAACTTAGCAATTTTGTTGCCAGATTTAGCAACTTTTCAGACTACCCTGGCAACTTTTTTTTCAAACAGCACCTAGCAACAAATGTAGCTACTTTAAAAAACTTATTTGGAACTTTTAACAACTTTTGAAAAGTGACTCAAACACTAAAATGCACACATTTTACCTCTAAATGACACTAAAACGATTTTATCTGTCACACACTCAGTCACAACACACATGGCTGGCTGCAAAAGTGCATTGTGAGTGACGTCAGCAGCAGGCGCTCAGCTCGTGCACAGGCAGCAGCAGGCCAGCCAAGCAGCACAACAACCTGGAGAGAGCTGGAGAGAGATGCCTAGCGCACACATCATTATTTGAGTTAAGTTGCTTGTTCAATAAGATAGCATATATACCTTGTTATTAGCTTGTACCTATAATTGTTGATCAGTTAGGTAGCATGTTTACTAACTACCAATACACTACTAGTTAATAAGAAAATAAATCAAATGTAATTGTTCAATAATGTGTAATGTGTAATTGTTCAATAATTCAATGTGTTGTGTTTATAAATAAAAATATCTGATCATATAAATGTTATGTGTTTATATTACTTTTACAAATACAAATATGTGATAATAAACAAACAAATCTAAACTAACAAATGTCAAATCATATTTGTCACTGAGATGGCCAGTCAATTTGATTAACGTTATTGTGTATTCTATGTAATTATGCAGTTTTACGTTATTACGTAATGACTTCATCACGCAAAGACATCACATCGTTTTGAGCAACTTTTAGCAACAAATCGACCTGCCTCTAGCAACTTCCCCTGAAAATGAGTTGGCAACACTGGTAGGGCCGTCCCAAGGATCCCGTAATGCACGGACCGTTGCACTGTTGTAGTGGGGAAACAGGAAGTTTCGGCAGGCGCGCCCATCCCACGTTCTTCACAATAAAGAAAGCGCCAGAACTGTGCAGTCAAGAAGATAACCTTTGTGTCCGTTTCTATTTATTACTACAGGTATGTAATAGCACGATTAAATTTTCTAATGTCAAAAGAACATGTCATACCATGCTAGTTAACACATCCGTTAATGTATTATCACGTTTGGTAAAGGTTTGATGTGTTATTTTTGTGTCAAACCGAGTAAGTGAAAGAACGTGATAAAAACTATTTTACAAGTCACATAGCTAGATATTTTGGGTTTGTCTGAGTGAAGGTACATCATTTTCTCATTTTAGTTTAATAAATAATCAATTTATTTGAGATTTCTGAGTTCGTTTAGCATATTATTGCTTTTGTGTAAAATTCCCATGCTGGTAAAATGGCGGCTACTCTCGGTCAGCGTCAACGGACTTCAGTGAGGACAGTGCGGGTGCATCAGATAGAGACAATTTCACGGTCGCACTACTGTTTTGAAGCAGAATGTAATGATTATCAGTTTTCTACATGTGTACTAATATTCAGACATATTCACTAGTTTCAGTCTTTATCAATAAATGTTGCTATGGTGTAAACAGGAAATACAATTGTTTTTTGATTGAAGTAATACAGTGAAGACAAGGTTATTCAGGAAAATAGCACACAGTGCTGTCTAAAACAAACTGTAACCTTGTACTAAATGGATTTTGAGTCATTTATGCATTGATCTACTATAGGTTAGGTATTAGCTCAAAAGTATTGTGGAGCTCCTGCACCTTAATATAAACAGTACCGGCACCCAAAATGAGTATTGGCACCTATTTCAGTCCAAGTAAAGCACTGAATTAGATAATTGAACAAGAAAAAATTATATTTTTAGAGAATAAAGATATTTCCAGAACTGTCAACACTAACTTTTGTGTCTGTGCTCTCTATATTACTACTAGCAGATTCAGATAAGTCCAAACATACAGTCACTGGGTCCTGATTGTGACAGTGGAGCCCAGTTTGCATCGCAATATCCAGAGATGGCATCAGTGAAGCTGGAAGATTGCAGTCAAACACTGGAGCTTAATGTCAACATTAAAGATGAAGAAGAGGAGGAGAAGATTGGGAAATCTGTTTCTCAGGGTAAGAGCAGATTCTATCTAATTAAGTTTGTTGGACATGATTTGGAAAGGCACACACCTGTCTATATACAGTGCATTCGGAAAGTATTCAGACCCCTTGACTTTTTTGAGATTTTGTTACGTTAGAGCCTTATTGTAAAATAGATTAAATTGTTTTTTTCCCTCATCAATCTACTCACAATACCCCATAATGATAAAGCCAAAACTGTTTTTTGTTCAATTGTTGCAAAAACAACATCTGAACGATCACATTTACAAAATGTCTTTCTACTCTGCGAGTGTCTAAACCAGGGCTCTTCAATTCTGGTCCTGGAGGGCCGAAACACCTCTGTTTTTCATCCTCTCCTTCTAATCAGGGGCTAATTAAGACCTTGGAAACCAGGTGAGTGCAATTAACTACCAAGTAGAAATAAAAAACAGAAGTGTTTCGACCCTCCAGGACCGGAATTGAAGAACCCTGGTCTAAACCATGATCACCTTGATCTCATTCATCTCAGTCTCATTGCAAAAGGTGTTTATTATAATACTCATGTAAATAATATATTTTTGTAGTTTTTAATACATTTGCAAAAATGTCTAAGAACTTCTTTTCACTTTTTCATTATGTGGTATTGTGTGTAGATTGATGAGGAATTGTTTTATTTAATTCATTTCAGAAGAAGGCTGTAACGTAACAAATTGTGGAAAAAAATCAAGGGGTCTGAGTACTTTCCTAATGCACTGTACATATCCAAAAGTGGACCTAGAAGTTTGTCCTTAAATATCTATTGGGAGCCCATCTGGACCTTCCGCTTAACCTCCCTTCATATCGAAAATGGCATCAGATATTTCAACACCATCCAATTCCTTTTCCAGATCCAATTTAGTGTCTTCTGAAATAGAGGGAAAATCAAGACCTGACTAGTTCAGTTCTCAGGAGATTCAGATTTGTAAAGTGTGTTGTAATAGGAAGCAAATGTTTGGTTTATTTCTACAGGATCCATTGATTATTGTCCTTGTAAATTATGAATTCCATTAAAGGCTGAATTTTACTTCTTACTGTGCCAGGCCAGCAATTTACCAGGTTTTTCACCTTGATCATAGGACTGTTTCAGCCTAGTTAAGCTGTTTGCAGCCTTTGAGGTGGGAAGTTCATCATACTGAGCTTTAAGACTAAATCATTCCATGTTTATTCTACTGAGTTATCCAAAAAAGCTTCCCTCTCCAATTCTCTGATTTTGCTGTCCATCGCTCTCATTTTCTGATTTTCATTTGATTTTAAACTGGTAAAACGAATACTTTGCCCCCAAATATGTGCTTTGAAAGCCTCCCATCTGGTTCTCACTGACGTTTGGTGAGTGTTCAATGTCAAATAAATATCTATAGGCATTCCAACGTAATGTAAGAAGTCTGGGTCCTGTAACCATCTGGGATGCAAACACCATCAAGAGGATCCTTTTTACTAGTTTTGTATCCCTATAGAATAATCACACAAGGGAATGGTCATTCAAAACAATAGTATCATATCCATTTCCTGCTACATTGGGAAGCAATGAGCAAGAAACTAAAAAGTAGTCTACATGAGAATATGATTTAAATGTGAACATGAATTCTCCCTTTTACTCGGGTTCTGAGTACTCCAAGGTTCACATAGATTTAAGTCCTTAATGAAATGCTGTAATTTCTTTCTACTCTGCGAGTGGGAAGTGTCTAAACCAGAGGAGCGATCTAGATGAAGATCAATAGTGCAATTAAAGTCCCCTGCCATTAGGACTTTAACAGGAATGGAGGCTATCAATAGAAATTAATTCTCAAAGATTTTGGGATTATCATCATTAGGACCATAAACATTAACCAGATTAATATGCTCCTTCAAAAGAGTTCCCTGTATCAAAATGTATCTACCAGCTGTATCAGTTATAATAGTATCCACTTGAAACGGAACAGATTAGTGAATTAAAACCATAACTCTATGAGAATGAGAGGAGAAACAGGATGCTACTACTTGCCTTGTCATCTCCTGCATACTTTAAGTAGCTCATCCTTCAACAAGTGAGTTTCTTGTAGGAACACAATAGATGAATGAAGTTGTTTAAGCCTAGTAATAACCTGATTTAAACTTGGATAGTTTACAAACTCCACAGACATTCCACAAAGTACATTTAAGTTTTGCATTTGAAGTCATTTAACCAAAGATGTAAACATGGAATAAGCTATAGCATAAAGACATATCTAAAATATGTTTAGTAACCACAAGGACCGCAGGAATATTTTGTAGTGAGGAAAATATGTAAAGATCTGTTGGAAGAAACAAACATAAATCTATCCTAACAACACAGGGTCTTTTGCTAGTAGCCTATATAGTAGCCTAAATATCACAACAAAAGGCCTCTCTAGCAAGATGATATGTGAAATATCACGAAGTATTTGTTTGAAAAGTAGCAAAGAATAGCTCCACCTAAAACAGTAACGCTAGTTAGTGAAGCCTGAGACTAACGTTAACGTTACAGTATGGACCGTCCAAAATAGTGGTAGATGATCCACAACACAGGGTCTGCTGCTAGTAACTACCAAGTAACAATATGGCCCATACGTATAGCGTTAACGTAGTATACCATGATACGTTTATAAACCAGAAAAAGTATCAAAGATCAGAAATGAACAGCCTACGTGAGAAAAATAGATATCATTGAATATGTGCTACGTTACCCAAAGGCCCTTTGCATGTGATGTTAGGCTTGCACCTGAGTGTCAATCATTTTAGTCCAAGGACATGATCGAAAGGCCTCCATCATTCTTAAATGGAGAAGCCGGTGGTCACTCTGACAGAGCTCCAGAGTTCTGTGGCGATAGGAGAATCTTCCAGAAGGACAACCATCTCTGCAGAACTCCACCAATCAGGCCTTTATGGTAGAGTGGCTAGACGGAAGCCACTCCTCATGAAAAGGCCCGCTGGGAGTTTGCCAAAAGACACCTAAAGGACTCTCAGACCATGAGAAACAAGATTCTCTGGTCTGATGAAACCAAAATTGAACTCTTTGGCCTGAATGCCAAGCGTCACGTCTGTAGGAATCCTGGCACCATCCCAACGGCGAAGCATGGTGGTGGCAGCATCATGCTGTGGGGATGTTTTTCAGTGGCAGGGACTGGGAGACTAGTCAGGATCGAGGGAAAGATGAACGGAGCAAAGTACAGAGAGAACTGAAAATAGCTGTGCGGCGACACTACCCATCTTACCTGACAAGCTTGAGAGGATCTGCAGAGAAACTCCCCAAATACAGGTATGCCAAGCTTGTAGCGTCATACCCAAGAATACTTGAGGCTGTAATCACTGCCAAAGGAGCTTCAACAAAGTACTGAGTAAAGTCTGAATACAGTTTTTTATTTTTTTATTATTGCAAAAATTGTCAACACCTAGCGGTCAAACAGGGAAATGGTTCCAATCATTTTTCCTTTTTATTCATTTTAGAAACACTTAAAATAATGGCTGTGTTTCGTGTAGGCTTACCCTGGCGTGACTTTTAGCAATATTCGGCTCTATTTCCTCTCAGATTATAAAACTCTAATTATCATCAAAGTAGACATCATGCAAAACAACAACACTGCAGGCTCCTGCACGTCATCTCTAGCTGTTACCTTTGATAACAGGTATTGTGTCAATTTAAAACTACTTAACTGTGGTGGCAGGTGCAGTGATGAACGCCGAGAAGGAGCTGAGTGTAGAGGGAAGCAGTGTGTTGAGGGAGGTTATCGTCTAGTGTAAAAAGAGGGATACGTCCTCCAGTAGCTCAGAGATGGAACCTGGCGAGAGTGAGGATGAATTACCTGCGGTGAGGAACTCAGAGCTCGGGCCTTGTTCCAAGGATGATAAGGATGATTCTGGCCCAGTGGGAGTGAGATTTGTAGAGAGAATGGATACATATGTGGTGTCAGGTTAGGTGGAGAAGAGGTTGGGGACTGTTGAGTTTGTGAAGGTAACTGAGTGGACTCGTGATGATTTTTTTGTTTCTCCTCTGTCCAGAGGGAGCGGGCGCTGCGGATTACGTGATTAGAGACAGGAATTGTGACTTGAATTGCTCTCCGGAACAGGGTGGCATTGAAAGGAGTGATAATGGGGTTAGGTTTAAGTGTTGAGGATGAGCAGTTGAAATGGAAGATTCCAGGTGTCTGTGACACCCTCCGTTTGGTGAGACGTAGATCCGGTGTAGAGCGTGGGGAAACAGAGAATACATTATCTGTCATGCTGGATTTTGATGCATAGTCTCTGCCAGATAAGATCAAGGTAGGAAGTGTCAGTTATCCCGTGAGCGATTTTGTTCCGTAAATACTACAGTGTTTTAGGTGTGAAGTTTATGGGCCTGTTGCAGCAGTGTGTAGGCGTGAGATGCCTAGATGTGACAAGTGTGCAGGAGGGCATGAGATGAAGAAATGTGTGGTATCGGTGGAGAAAGCTCTGTGTGTTAGGTGTGGGGGTGCTAACGGGCTGGAGATCTGAGGTGTCAGGTGAGAGAAAGGCAGATTGTGGTCCTCTGTAGCACAACTGTAGCTCAATTGGTAAAGCATGGCACTTGTAACGGGTAGTGGGTTCGATCCCCGGGACCACCCATACGTAAAAATGTATGCGCACATGACTGTAAGTCGCTTTGGATAAAAGCGTCTGCTAAATGGCTTATTATTATTATTATTATTATATTGAGGTTGCCAGGGTTACAGTAGTACAGAAAGTGTTGGATTTACTGCAGAACAGCTGCAGGGGGTGTTGAGTGGTAGTGGTCTGGCGTAGGACTAGATGGTGTTAAATAGTGGAATGGGGTGGTGGGTTTTTGTCGTGGAAAATCGCCACGAAGGGACTCAAAGTCAAATGAGTCCCTTGTTGGAGAGGTTCCAACAAACGTAAAAGCACCATAGTATACGTCGGTCGGGAGCTCTGCCGGGGCAGTCCCGTTAGTTGTCCTATATACTGCTTACACAGACAAGTTATATTTGCATGATTTTAGCTTTATTAATAATTCAATAATCGTTAACATTTGGTTCCTGCATGTGACCGACCAATAACTCACAAGGCTTCTTCTCTCCAAGCTGAGACCTTGAAACTGAGATATCCCTTTTGGTTCCCAGAACAATTTTCTGGGCGTACTGCCAATTGGTCTGAGGAGGTCAGTCATCTGCACGAACCAATAACATTTACCCTCAAATTTTTTAGAGCAGGCTAATACTGCAATTTTGTATTAATTACTGTATCAATGAATTTAATGTATATAGGCTGTGAATGGCCTCACACACCAGTACAGTAGGTTGCAGTGTATGCACCTAAAAGTTGAATGCGCCCCGCCAACCAAATCCCGAAGAAGAAGGATGGAGAATGTGAAAAAGGAGCAAAGTTCATCTTTATTATTGATGTTTGATGAAGAGTATCTACCACCCTATGTAAAGCTGGGATATATAATATACCCCATAAGAGACTTTGTGTAAAACCTGATGCAATGCAAGAAATGTAAAAAGTTTGGCCACATGTCAAGTGTTTGCAGACGGAAGGAATATGTTACTGAAGAGCATGTGAATGTAACTGTGGTGGGGGTCATATTCCTGAATTCCCAGAGTGCCCTGTTAGGGTGAAAGAGGTTGAGGTGTCAAGGATCAGGGCTGTACAGCAAATCTCCTATGTGGAGGCGGTGAAGAGAGTTATAGTAGCAAGAGGCCACAGTTCTGAAGAAGATATGGCGGTGGATGCACTGCAACCAGTTGCAAATGTTGTATGTCAATCAAGTGGTCTGGATACACTTATTTTGAAGGTGGATTTTTTAAAATATTTTTTGCCACAGTTATTAATTTTACTGCACAATACGTCCAAGAAGCTGGACATCATTATATCTGTAGTTGAGAAGTTTTTGGGCCTCCAAGACTTCACGGCAGAAGCCCTGCAAGGTCTACTGTAGCCAGAAAATGTTCCACCCTCACAGGATCCTTCTGAGCCTGTGTAGGGACCTGATTAGAACAGAAAAGCAGGCTGATTTAGTTCAATTTAAATTTTGTTATCGATAGTTTGTATGATTTTTTAGAAATACTGTATACACTGAACAAACATATAAACGCAACATGTAAAGTGTTGGTCCCATGTTTCATGAGGTGAAATAAAAGATCCCAGAAATGTTCCAGACACAAACTTATTTCTAAAATGTTGTGCACAAATTTGTTTACATCCCTGTTAGTGAGCATTTCTCATTTGCCAACATAATCCATCCACCTGACAGGTGTGGCATATCATGAAGCTGATTAAATAGCATGATCATCATTACACAGGTGCACCTTGTGCTGGGGACAAGAGTAGCTGAGGAGGTGCTTGGCAGCATCTAATGGGGATCCCTAACAAATACAAAAATGTGCAGTTTTTTCACACAACACAATGCCACAGATGTCTCAAGTTTTGAGGGAGCATGCAATTGGCATGCTGACTGCAGGAATGTCCACCAGAGCTGTTGCCAGAGAATGTTAGGTTAATTTCTCTACCATTAGCTGCCTCCAATGTTGTTTTAGAGAATTTTGCAGTATGCCCAACCAGCCTCACAACTGCTGACCACCGTGTATGGCGTTGTGTGGACGTACGGTTTGCTGATGTCAATGTTGTGAACAGCGGACCCCATGGTGGTATCGGGGTTATGGCATGTCATAAGCTACAGACAACTAATACAAATGCATTTTATCGATGGCTGTTTGAATGCACAGAGATGCCATGACAAGATCCTGAGGCCCGTTGTCCTGCCATTCATCCACCTCCATCACCTCGTGTTTCAGCATGATAATGCACAGCCCCATGTCGCAAGGATCTGTACACAATTGAACATGCTGAAAATGTCCCAATTCTTCCATGGCCTGCATACTCACCAGACATGTCACCCTTTGAGCATGTTTGGGATGGTCTGGATCAATGTGTACCACAGCTTCTTCCAGTTCCCGCCAATATCCAGGAATTTCCTAGAAGCCTAGAGTCCGGGAAAAATGTGTTATTTTATAAATGGATTTCATGCAATTCTATATAATTTTAGATGACTGGAGACTTTCGCAGAATCTTTTTTAATACCTCACAAATGACCAAAATGAAAGGCTACTTGAATGACACTGAGAATCTGAGATCAATAACCACGACCTTATCTTGAATCCATCAATAGCTTAGGACCCTACAGTGAGGAAAAAAGTATTTGATCCCCTGCTGATTTTGTACGTTTGCCCACTGACAAAGACATGATCAGTCTATAATTTTAATGGTAGGTTTATTTGAACAGTGAGAGACAGAATAACAACAAAAAAATCAAGAAAAACGCATGTCAAAAATGTTATAAATTGATTTGCATTTTAATGAGGGAAATAAGTATTTGACCCCCTCTCAATCAGAAAGATTTCTGGCTCCCAGGTGTCTTTTATACAGGTAACGAGCTGAGATTAGGAGCACACTCTTAAAGGGAGTGCTCCTAATCTCAGTTTGTTACCTGTATAAAAGACACCTGTCCACACAAGCAATCAATCAATCTGATTCCAAACTCTCCACCATGGCCACGACCAAAGAGCTCTCCAAGGATGTCAGGGACAAGATTGTAGACCTACACAAGGCTGGAATGGGCTACAAGACCATCGGCAAGCAGCTTGGTGAGAAGGTGACAACAGTTGGTGCGATTATTCGCAACTGGAAGAAACACAAAATAACTTTCAATCTCCCTCGGCCTGGGGCTCCATGCAAGATCTTACCTCGTGGAGTTGCAATGATAATGAGAACGGTGAGGAATCAGCCCAGAACTACACGGGAGGATCTTGTCAATGATCTCAAGGCAGCTGGGACCATAGTCACCAAGAAAACAATTGGTAACACAATATGCCGTGAAGGACTGAAATCCTGCAGTGCCCGCAAGGTCCCCCTGCTCAAGAAAGCACATATACAGACCCGTCTGAAGTTTGCCAATGAACATCTGAATGATTCAGAGGAGAACTGGGTGAAAGTGTTGTGGTCAGATGAGACCAAAATCGTGCTCTTTGGCATCAACTCAACTCGCCGTATTTGGAGGAGGAGGAATGCTGCCTATGACCCCAAGAACATCATCCCCACCGTCAAACATGGAGGTGGAAACATTATGCTTTGGGGGTGTTTTTCTGCTAAGGGGACAGGACAACTTCACCGCATCAAAGGGACGATGGACGGGGCAATGTACCGTCAAATCTTGGGTGAGAACCTCCTTCCCTCAGCCAGGGCATTGAAAATGGGTCGTGGATGGGTATTCCAGCATGACAGTGACCCAAAACACACGGCCAAAGCAACAAAGGAGTGGCTCAAGAAGAAGCACATTAAGGTCCTGGAGTGGCCTAGACAGTCTCCAGACCTTAATCCCATAGAAAATCTGTGGAGGGAGCTGAAGGTTCGAGTTGCCAAACGTCAGCCTCGAAACCTTATTGACTTGGAGAAGATCTGCAAAGAGGAGTGGAACAAAATCCCTCCTAAGATGTGTGCAAACCTGGTGGCCAACTACAAGAAACGTCTGACCTCTGTGATTGCCAACAAGGGTTTTGCCACCAAGTACTAAGTCATGTTTTGCAGAGGGGTCAAATACTTATTTCCCTCATTAAAATGCAAATCAATTTATAACATTTTTGACATGCGTTTTTCTGGATTTAGTTGTTGTTATTCTGTCTCTCACTGTTCAAATAAACCTACCATTAAAATTATAGACTGATCATGTCTTTGTCAGTGGGCAAACGTACAAAATCAGCACGGGATCAAATACTTTTTTCCCTCACTGTACATGGTTTGACACCAGTATTGCCAGCATTTGTTTTATTCACTGGGCTATCTAGAGTGATCAGAGAGTAGACTAAAGAAGTGAAGTAGACAAACTGCCAATGTTTTAAAGTTCTATTAAATGAGTCTGTGTAGTTACTAACCCTTGTGATAGTGAGTGGAGAATGATATGGCTTCTTCATCTGCATTGCTTGCTCTTTGGGGTTTTTGGCTGGGTTTCTATAAAGCACTTTGTGACAACTTCTGATGTAAAAAGGGCTTCATAAAATACATTTGATTGACATGTATATCACACCAACTGACTGGTTCTTCTGTTGTTGTTCACACAGGAGACCATGTTGAGACGTTCTCTACATCCAGAGAGCAACAGCAGGAAGATCACAGAGCTAAGAGGTTAAAAATACACCTACAAATACACACAGGAGAGAATCTGAATTCCTGTACTGACTGTGGGAAGAATTTCACAACATCAAAGGCTCTGACAGTTCATCAGAGAGTGCACATAGGAGAGAAGCCTTACAACTGCTCTGACTGTGGGGCAAGTTTCTCTCATCTTGGCAACTTAAAAAAACATGAACGTATACACACAGGAGAGAAGCCTTACTCCTGCTCTGACTGTGGGGCCAGTTTCTCTCATCTTGGCAACTTAAAAAGACATGAACGTATACACACAGGAGAGAAGCCTTACTCCTGCTCTGACTGTGGGGCAAGTTTCTCTCAACTGGGCAGCTTAAAACAACATGAACGTATACACACAGGAGAGAAGCCTTACTCCTGCTCTGACTGTGGGGCAAGTTTCTCTCAACTGGGCAGCTTAAAACAACATGAACGTATACACACAGGAGAGAAGCCTTACTCCTGCTCTGACTGTGGGGCAAGTTTCTCTCGAATGGGCCACTTAAAACAACATGAACGTATACATAGAGGAGAGAAGCCTTACTCCTGCTCTGACTGTGGGGCAAGTTTCTCTCAACTGGGCCACTTAAAACAACATGAACGTATACACACAGGAGAGAAGCCTTACTCCTGCTCTGGCTGTGGGGCAAGTTTCTCTCAACTGGGCCACTTAAAACAACATGAACGTATACATACAGGAGAGAAGCCTTACTCCTGCTCTGACTGTGGGGCAAGTTTCTCTCAACTGGGCCACTTAAAAAAACATGAACGTATACACACAGGAGAGAAGCCTTACTCCTGCTCTGACTGTGAGATGAGATTCTACATATCTGGCAATTTAAAAAGACACCAACGTATACATAAGAAGTGGTAGTGGATTGGATACACTATTGTAATCCTATTGTTTCTCACTGTGAGAGAACTGTGCAGAGGTACGGGGAAGTTGTAGAATTTTAGCATCTCTTAACTGATCAGTGTGCACCTTGTCAGTTTTGCAGTGCTTAGATAGGTCCTACTGTAAAGATAATGAGAGGTCTAGGATATTGAGGAAACCACGAGTACATGCATCCATGCCGTGTGTCAGCATTGCAGGATGGTGGTGGTGGTGTGGGGTGTGTTTTCATGGCAGACATTGGGCCCCTTGATAAAAGTGGAGCAACGTTTGAATGCCACAGGATATCTAAAAATCATTGTCAATCAGGTGCATCCCTTCATGGCAGAAGTTATCCATCTGCAAATATATTTTTTCAGATGGATTATGCCCCATGCCACAAGGCTTGTTCAGAAAAGGTTCCACGAACATGACAGTGAATTCAGGTTACTGCAGTGGCCTTCCGAGGCACCAGATCTCAATCCAATTGTGCATCTGTTGTAGGAGATGGAACAAGCTATTCTGAGTAGAAATCCACTGCCAGACAACTTGACACAACTGTGGGAAGCATTGCAGTCAACATGGGCCAGCATCCCAGTGGAACGCTTTCGACACCTTGTAGAGTCCATGCCCCGACAAATTGAGGCTGTTCTGATGACAAAGACTATCAGATGTTCAGAAATGACCGGTCCAGAGAGGGGATGCGAGGAGGGGGTGTGGCTATGTATGTGAATCACAGTATGCAGGCAAAGAGAAGAATAACTGACCTAGAGAAAGAAGAGTTTGAGTGTCTTCAGCTCCGTCCTAAACAACACCCCAGCTCAGTTTCATCTCTGGTAGTGGAGTGCTCTAACATCCACCATGGGCACATGACAAAACACTGCAGCAGAACACTGTGGATTATCTCATAATCACTGTCCATGTGATCAGGATGTCCTCTCCCCAAATGGGTCTCATCCTGTGTGGAGACTTTAATCACCTGCCCATCAAGATGCTGACAAACTCCCATCCAGACATGAAACAAGTGGCCAAAGACAAGACCACAGAGGGGACTCCATCCTAGATCTGATCAACACAACCCACTGTACTTACTCCTCTCGGATCCAGTGATCACAAATGTCTGCTGTTCTCTCCAAACACAACATCAGGAGGGAGAAGAGAGGTGCAGCGGAAAAAAGGACATCTGGTAACTCAGAACAGAAAGGAGACCTTTGCACGATGTATGGCCAGAACTGACTGGTCTGCCATATATGAGGTGGAGACATTCAACTCCTGCATTCAAACTGCACTTGATGTATGCATGTCAATAAGAAATAAGAAAACAACAATACTGGACCAGCCCTGGATGACTGAAAGAATAAAGGCTGCCATTCAGGAAAATACAGAATATTTTCAACAGATGGGGAGAAACAATGACATGGAGAAAATACAGAAACACAGTGCAAATGATTATCAAGGAAGCAAAGACAATCTTTTACAAAACTGAAATCCAGGACCTAAAGAAGAAAAACCCTAAGGAATGGTGGGACTTCATTAACAATGGACTGGGACCAAAGAAAACATCAGGAGGGAGAATACAGGTTTGAGGGAATTGAAGACGACGACGTGGCTGATGTTTTGAATGGCTTCTTTGCTGAGGCATGGACAAGCACCACACCTCTTGCCATCTTCCCCCTGCCCATGCCTACAAGGCAGGTTGAGCTGTGCAGCATTGGACAGTTAAAGCAAGCTCTGAACAGACTCAGAGCACGTAAAGCATGTGGGCCTGTTGGCATTCCAGCCTGGCTACTAAAGAGCATGCAGAAGATCTAGCCCCTGTCATCAAACACATTGTTAACACCTCCTACTGGAAGGGGACAGTTTTATCTGAGTGCACGATTCAGTATGACATTGAACTGTGTCCAAGGTTACTAGCCTGGCTCCACAGCTACACCACCGAAAGAGGGCAGAGGGTGATGGCAACTGGTACATTTAGCCGTTGGTCAGAGGACCATCCACAACCTGCACCACTAATCCTAGGAAGACAGGAAGTACCAGTGGTAACAACAACCAAGTATCTTGATTTTAATCTAGACTCTAACCTCAGTGGTGACATGTGGAGCAGCCAGTGAGAAAGGCCTCGAAATGCCTTTTTGACTGTTCTGGAATACGGTGGAGTGCTGTTAGTTGGATGCAGTAAAAAGCAGCAGGCCCAACTAGACAGGGTGCAGAGGAGGGCCTTGAGGATCATCTCCAGAGGTGGAGCAGTCCAACCACAGCTCCCGTCACTGCAGAGCAGGCGAGAACAGGCTGCAGTGCACCTGGTGAAGGACATGCACACTCTTGACCATCCACTGAATGACCTGCTCCCTCCAAGAAGAGGTAACTGCACCACCAGGCTCCTGAGAAACAGCCACAAACTGTCCTGTATAACTGCCCGTACAAACCGCCTGCGAAACGCCACTCTACCCACTGCTTTTTTTAAATCACATTTTAATATTTCAATTTCCATCATGAAAAATGTCCTGTAATATTTCAAGTGTTCTGTATTGTACTTATGTCACGTATTGTGTTATGTATTTAACAGGTAGCCTAGCGGTTAAGAGTGTTGGGCCAGTAACTGAAAGGTCGCTGGTTTGAATCCCGAGCCAACTAGGTCAAAAATCTGTCATTGTGGCCTTGAGCAAGGCAATTAACCCCAATTGGTCCTATAAGTCGCTCTAGATAAGAGCATCTGCTAAATTACAAATATGTAATGAAAAATCATGTTTGTACATTAATTTGTGCTGGGCAACCTATTCTTCTCTTGTGCATAAATATAACAAAGTGTTTAAAGTGAAATAGTTAGTGTCTATACAGTGCATTCTGAAAGTATTCAGACCCCTTGACTTTAAAAAAAATAAAAAAAAGTTACAGCCTTATTGTAAAATGATTTTTTATTTTTATTTTTTACAAACAACAACAAAAAACCCTCATCAATCTACACACAATACCCCATAATGACAAAGTGGAAACAGGTTTAGACATTTTTGCAAAACCTTATTTACATTAGTATTCCAGACCCTTCTCGAAATTTTGCTCAGGTGCATCCTGTTTCTATTGATCTTCCTTGAGATGTTTCTACAACTTGATTGGAGTCCACCTGAGATAAATTCAATTGATTGGACATGGTTTGAAAAGGCACACATCTGTCTATATAACATCCCACAGTTGACATTGCATGTCAGAGCAAAAACCAAGCCATGAGGTAGAAGGAATTGTCTGTAGAGCTCAGAGACAGGATTGTGTCGAGGCACAGATCTGGGGAAAGGTACCAAAAAATGCCTGCAGCATTGAAGGTCCCCAAGAACACCGTGGCCTCCTCCATTCTTAAATGGAAGAAGTTTGGAATCACCAAGATTCTTCCTAGAGCTGTCCGCCCGGCCAACTGCGCAATCGGAGGAGAAGGGCCTTGGGCAGGGAGGTGACCAAGAACCCGATGATCACTTTGACAGAGCTCTAGAGTTCAGCCCGCTTGGAGTTTGCCAAGAGGCACCTAAAGGACTCTGACCATGAGAAACAAGATTCTCTGGTCTGTTGTTACCAAGATTGAACTCTTTGGCCTGAATACCAAGCGTCACTTCTGGAGGAAACCTGGCACCATGCCTACGGTGAAGCATGGTCGTGGCAGTATCATGCTGTGTGGATGTTTTTCAGAGGCAGGGACTGGGAGACTAGTCAGGATCGAGGGAATAATGAACGGAGCAAAGTACAGAGAGATCCTTGATGAAAACCTGCTCCAGAGCGCTCAGGACTTCAGACTGGGGCAAAGGTTCACCTTGCCCAGCCAGAGCCCAGACTTGAACACGATTGAACATCTCCGGAGAGACCAGAAAATAGCTGTGCAGCAACACTCCCCATCCAACCTGACAGAGTTTGAGAGGATCTGCAGAGAAGAATGAATGAAACTCCCCAAATACAGGTGTGCCAAGCTTGTAGCATCATACCCAAGAAGACTTGATGGTGTAAGTGCTGCCAAAGGTGCTTCAACAAAGTACTGAGTAAAGGGTCTGAATACTTAGATATTTCCGTTTTTTTATTAATAAATTAGGAAAAATGTCTAAAAACCTGTATTTTGCTTTGACATTATGGGGTATTGTGTGTAGATTGATGAGGGGGAAAAAACAATTTAACCAACTTTAGAATATGGCTGTAACGTAATAAAATGTGGAAAATTCAAGGGGTCTGAATACTTTCAGATTGCACTGTATATAGCCAAGCTACCATTGACTAGGTATTGGCACCCCATGTATATAGCCAAGCTATCATTGACTAGGTATTGGCACCCCATGTATATAGCCAAGCTACAATTGACTAGGTATTGGCACCCCATGTATATAGCCAAGCTATCATTGCTCATCGTGTATTAATTCCTTGTGCTACAATCTTTTTCCTATTATTATAATTGTTGTATTGTGTTCTCCATTGTTGGTCAACATTTCACTGTTAGTCTACACCTGTTGTTTACCAAACATGACAATTAAAATGAAATGACTACGTATTTAGTTAATTGTCTTCTAAAACTATACTGAAAAAATATATAAACTTGACATGTAAAGTGTTGGTACCATGTTTCATGAGCTGAAATAAAAGATCCCGGATATTTTCCATACCCACAAAAAGCTTATTTCTGTCCAATTTGGTGCACAAATCTGTTTCCATTTCTGTTAGTGAGCATTTCTCCTTTGCCAAGATTATCAATCCACCTGACAGGTGTGGCATATCAAGAAGCTGATTAAACAGCATGATCATTACACAGGTGCACCTTGTGCTGGGTACAATAAAAGGCCACTCTGAAATGTGCAGTTTTGTCACACAACACAATGCCACAGATGTCTACATTTTGAGGGAGTGCGCAATTGGCATGCTGACTGCAGGAATGTTCACAAGAGCCCAGGACCTCCACATCGGTCTTCTTCACCTGCAGGATCATCTGAGACCAGCCACCCGGACAGCTGATGAAACTGAGGAGTATTTATATCTGTAATAAAGGCCTTTTAGTGGGGAAAAATCATTCTTATTGGTTGATGGGTGGGCCCCTGTCATGTGAAATCCATAGATTAGGGCCTAATGAATGTATTTCAATTGATTGATTTCCTTATATGTACTGTACCCCAGTAAAATAATTGAATGTTGTGTTACTATTTTTGTTCAGTTAGTTAAAATCTTACAAAACAACTGATGATGAATATGTTTGGAAAACTGCATTGATCTGCCAATGAAAAATAATGTTTGTACATGAATTTGTACTGGTAAACCTCTCCTTCTCTTTTGTATTCAGTTCTTCCATATTAGATCTGACAGTATGAATGGTTCGTATGGTTGTATTCAGTTCTTCCATATTAGATCTGACTGTATGAATGGTTCTTATGGTTGTATTCAGTTCTTCCATATTAGATCTGACAGTATGAATGGTTCTTATGGTTGTATTCAGTTCTTCCATATTAGATCTGACAGTATGAATGGTTCTTATGGTTGTATTCAGTTCTTCCATATTAGATCTAACAGTATGAATGGTTCTTATGGTTGTATTCAGTTCTTCCATATTAGATCTGACAGTATGAATGGCTCTTATGGTTGTATTCAGTTCTTCCATATTAGATCTGACAGTATGAATGGCTCTCATGGGCTGAGTGCCTGGAGTGTTTTGGTATGACCACAGTCAGGAATTTTCTCGATCCTATGATCTCACCAGAACAGAACCACGTCTCTATCAAACTCCAGCCCAGAAGGTGGCAGTGATGTACCTTTAACGTTGGTCTGAACACCACCAATAAACACCATAGAAGAAGAATGCATGCTTAGCAACAACCAAGGGGCCATGCAGCTTTCCACTGTTCCAAAGACTGTCTATTATATGGAACAGATTGGCATGTGACCACTCTAACAATGTAGACACGTCCTCAAAGATTGGACATGAATCTGTGTTGGTCAAACTCTTCTCTATCATTAAATACAACAAAACTATGTTTTAAGTTTAATCTTTAGTGTTTGTCTAAAGCTGGAAAAAATACTTGGAATGGGCATCACAAAGATACATTTGACCTATGCACTAACAAGCTTTTTCAAGAGACAGAATCATTAGATAATTTGTTTTGGTTCTGTCCATTTGTAGCTTGTTTTTGGACACAGGTCCAGGAATGGCTAAAGGATTGCAATATTTACCTGGAGCTAACCTTGCAGATAGCATTACTGGGTGATCGGAAAAGTCATAGTCAATCGATCAATAATATAATAATACTTTTAGCAAAAATGTTTATTTTTAATTCACAATCTGTAGAAGCAATGAGAATAGAAAGGTTCAGAACTTTTGTAAAACATCACAGTACGGTTGAACTATATATGGCAAATAGAAATCCTATATGGATGGGATAGGATAAAGTAATCCTTCTACCCCCCCCTTTACTCCAACCCCCCCGAAAAAAAACAACAGCAACAACATTGTAGAGTGGTTATCCCACTGGCTATAAGGTGAATGCACCTATTTGTAAGTCGCTCTGGATAAGAGCGTCTGCTAAATGACGTAAATGTAAATGTGTTAAGAGATAGATGGGTAGTATTGAATGGAGTTGAAGGATGGGACTAATAACAAATAACAACAAATAATAACAAAGATAGCTAATAATGTAAGAATACTGTGTCCATAATAAGTATATGGGTTGTATGTTGGGAGCTTTTGGGAAAGAGCACAGTTAGAAAGACATGGCAAATAGAAGCAAACCGGATGGACATCATGAAATGATCGGAGAGGTTGAGAGTAGAAGTAGTTCAGGAGCAAAAATAAATATATATATACAGTGGGGGAAAAAAGTATTTAGTCAGCTACCAATTGTGCAAGTTCTCCCACGTAAAAAGATGAGTGAGGCCTGTAATTTTCATCATAGGTACACGTCAACTATGACAGACAAAATGAGGAAAAGAAATCCAGAAAATCACATTGTAGGATTTTTAATGAATTTATTTGCAAATGATGGTGGAAAATAAGTATTTGGTCAATAACAAAAGTTTCTCAATACTTTGTTATATACCCTTCATTGGCAATGACAAAGGTCAAACGTTTTCTGTAAGTCTTCACAAAGTTTTCACACACTGTTGTTGGTATTTTGGCCCATTCCTCCATGCAGATCTCCTCTAGAGCAGTGATGTTTTGGGGCTGTCGCTGGGCAACACAGACTTTCAACTCCCTCCAAAGATTTTCTATGGGGTTGAGATCTGGAGACTGGCTAGGCCACTCCAGGACCTTGAAATGTGTCTTACGAAGCCACTCCTTCGTTGCCCGGGCGGTGTGTTTGGGATCATTGTCATGCTAAAAGACAAATCCACGTTTCATCTTCAATGCCCTTGCTGATGGAAGGAGGTTTTCACTCAAAATCTCACGATACATGGCCCCATTCATTCTTTCCTTTACACGGATCAGTCGTCCTGGTCCCTTTGCAGAAAAACAGCCCCAAAGCATGATGTTTCCACCCCCATGCTTCACAGTAGGTATGGTGTTCTTTGGATGCAACTCAGCATTCTTTGTCCTCCAAACACGACGAGTTGAGTTTTTACCAAAAAGTTATATTTTGGTTTCATCTGACCATATGACATTCTCCCAATCCTCTTCTGGATAATCCAAATGCACTCTAGCAAACTTCAGACGGGCCTGGACATGTACTGGCTTAAGCAGGGGGACACGTCTGGCACTGCAGGATTTTAGTCCCTGGTGGCGTAGTGTGTTACTGATGGTAGGCTTTGTTACTTTGGTCCCAGCTCTCTGCAGGTCATTCACTAGGTCCCCCCGTGTGGTTCTGGGATTTCTGCTCACCGTTCTTGTGATCATTTTGACCCCACGGGGTGAGATCTTGCGTGGAGCCCCAGATCGAGGGAGATTATCAGTGGTCTTGTATGTCTTCCATTTCCTAATAATTGCTCCCACAGTTGATTTCTTCAAACCAAGCTGCTTACCTATTGCAGATTCAGTCTTCCCAGCCTGCTGCAGGTCTACAATTTTGTTTCTGGTGTCCTTTGACAGCTCTTTGGTCTTGGCCATAGTGGAGTTTGGAGTGTGATTGTTTGAGGTTGTGGACAGGTGTCTTTTAAACTGATAACAAGTTCAAACAGGTGTCATTAATACAGGTAACGAGTGGAGGACAGAGGAGCCTCTTAAAGAAGAAGTTACAGGTCTGTGAGAGCCAGAAATCTTGCTTGTTTGTAGGTGACCAAATACTTATTTTCCACCATAATTTGCAAATAAATTCATAAAAAATCCTACAATGTGATTTTCTGGATTTTTTTCCCTCAATTTGTCTGTCATAGTTGATGTGTACCTATGATGAAAATTACAGGCCTCTCTTATCTTTTTAAGTGGGAGAACTTGCACAATTGGTGGCTGACTAAATACTTTTTTCCCCCACTGTATATATATATATATAATTATTGTAAAATTGACTGTGTCCATAAGGTGTAGATAGTAAGTATAGGCCGGAAGTAGAGGCCTGGGCATTGTTGTTCACTAATTTATTCCAAGTAGGGAAATGCCCCGTTGATTAAGTAAACAGTCTTGTGGTCCTCTGTAGCTCAGCTGGTAGAGCACGGCGTTTGTAACGCCAAGGTAGTGGGTTCGATCCCTGGGACCACCCATACACAAAAAAAATTTATGCACGCATGACTGTAAGTCGCTTTGGATAAAAGCGTCTGCTAAATGGCATATTATTATTATATTATTATGGTCCATCTGAGGGTGAGTCATTGATATGAATGCTCAGAGTAAAAGAGCTGTGAACTCACCTGTGATGGCCCACGTCTACCACAACCTTTCCTATTGTGTTTGTAAGCACCACAGCATTTTAGGCAGCCATTGTTCAAAATGTGTTCATACATACAGTACAATGGGAGGGCGTGTGGAAGGAACAGGGGAGAACCAGGAGTTTGATCTCTGACTTCTATTTAGGACTGGGATCCCTCTGTGGGCCGGCCTTTTCAGAATATCTCTCAATTCTCTTTTAAACATGCTAGAAACCTAAAGGACAGCCTAGTAAGAGCAGATGAATATGTTCCCCCTCAGCATTTCCTATCCACCCTCCCCTCAAATCATTGTGAGAACTGTAATGTGATGACCAAGGGGGATTTCTTTCTTCACCCTCATACTGGAAATAAAATGTATGTCCTGGGTAGAATTTCCTGTAAAACAAAATGTGTGGTATATTTCCTGATGTGCCCATGTGGCTATTATTATGTTGGAAAGTCTAAGAGAAAATTGAAAGCTGAAAGAGCAACATCAGAACTGCTGACGAGAAATCCCCTGTAGCCAGAAGCTTTAATGTGGTCGGTTATGTTGTGTGCCAACTTGAGGTTCAAGGGCTTAGAAGTTGTACAGCCAATATAAGACAGGAGGTGATAGAGAATAATTGTTGTTACAGAGAGAGACATATTATATCCATGACTTACAAACAGAGAGAGACATATTAAATCCATGACTTACAAACAGAGACAGACATATTATATCCATGACTTACAAACAGAGAGAGACATATTATATCCATGACTTACAAACAGAGAGAGACATATTATATCCATGACTTACAAACAGAGAGAGGCATATTATATCCATGACTTACAAACAGAGAGAGGCATATTATATCCATGACTTACAAACAGAGACAGACATATTATATCCATG